>NC_068428.1:25680552-25758036 GCF_023373465.1 Oncorhynchus keta
TGTACACATGTGCTCCTGTGCTATACACACATAAGCATACAAAAATGGCTGCATGCATGCACACACACACATCTACACACACACGCACACCCTGCTACTGGTTCCAGCCCAGACACTCATTATTGGGGCAAATCTCCCCTCTCTTCCTCTTTTCTCCCCTCTCATACTCACATGTGGAGTCAATTGACCATTTTCCTCTCCCTGTCAGTCCAGTTTTCTACCACACAAACACACTCACTCCATCTTCCTTTCCTTTTATTTTCTCACTGTGGCTTTCCCTGTTCTACTCCATGCACCCAACTTGATTTCTTCCACAAGATGACCAGGTTTTCATGGAGATGTGGACAGAACGATGGAGAGGGCTGAGATGTTCTTCTCACCTCTCCAGACCCTAGAACAGCTGAGAAAGAACAAGAGGTTCTGCCTTCTTCCACCGTGAGAACCCAAACATCTGTCACACAGTCACTCACTTCCCAGCTACCAAGGGCTTTCTCACCAAAAAACAGGAGTAAAGCCTCTACCTTGTGAGAGTGCCAAATGAAGCATCATTATTGTGGTGAAGTTGTTCGACACTCAATCTCTCTGAAGCACTCTATGGTCATTATTGACTTCTGCTCTGCATGGCCAACTGGAGTGGATGTCACAGAACCCAGGGTGAAGCGTAGAGTCACTGTCTCCTTCATCAACTACATCTGATTCTTCCCTGTTACTTCATCAAGTCTCAAGCCGTCACACACAGTGCAGAGAGGGGAATGGAGACCTTCCTAGCTTTCCCTCTGCAAGCATGTCATTTTGCAATAGTATGGTGCCAATAATGTACAAGCAAAGCAAAATGTGGCATGTGAACTCCGTGGAGAAAGACTTCCACCCACAGTATGTTCCATCAGGTCCAGCTAGATCAGAAACATACTCCTTTTACAATTGGTCCGGTACTTGAATGAATGGGTGGTGGTAGCAGACAGTGACCGTAGGGTCACCAGTTTGAATCCTGGGGCTGACAGAGAAATCTCTCTCTCAGTCAGTCCAGCTAGACATGCTTCACAGTGTCCCCTCATGGGGATTCCTTCTCCCCTTCCTTGTTCCCGTTTCCTCTCCTCACCCCAGTGAGCTGTATTCTGAATGTTGTACCACTGACTGACCATATGGTGGCGCCATAGAGTGCTACATCTGTTAGAGCTAATAGCTGGATGGTGTTGCTGTGAGGGTTTAATCCATCATGTCCCTGTATGGCTCTGTGCTTGTCTTCTACCATTACACACTTACATAACTGGGGTTTTCAGAGGTGGGCGGTGGGGGGGGACAACTGGAGGGATGAAGGAATGAAATATAGTTATCATTTCTCCACTTTCCTCTCCTTAGATGGTATACTATGAGATGTGTTCTAATGCAGTTGGGTGTATACTGTCTGGCTGGTTGTAGGCCTACACAAACAAACTTTATACAATACACAAGTACCTATAGACATGTACTCTGCGGTAAAGCAGGTATTACGCAGGCGTGTGCCATATGTCAACGTGAGGGTCACATTCATGGGGTGTAACGTGCAAACACACTGTGTACACACACATATGCACAAACAGATACACATAAAACTCTACCTTGACCGCCTCAGGATAGAAGCTAGCTGGCCCTGGAAACCACTTAGAATTGGAGTGAAACAGTCCAATAAAAACACAGCAGAAGAAGAATTCATCTCATTTGTAATTCATTGAAAGTAATTTCATCTTTAACTAACATCCTCCATATTGACTTGGGAAAATGACCCTGTGTAATTGCCTGTGTGTCTGTGTGCTACTTCTCTCTACATACAGGTGGCAGTAGAGCCCTGTGTCTCCAGACAATCACAGCCTGTTTTCATAAATAAAGAGTGCACTGTCTGATTGCCTCCATATTATTCTCTTCATAAAGCCTGTGTAAATCCTCAATCATTCCACCCACATCTTCACTGACATAAATTAATAACGTCCCCAAAAGTCGAATGGATAAAGTTTCCCCAGCAGGCTAAAAATCCACTGTTCTTACTCTGACATAATCTACAATTTCCTACATTTAGTTGCCCTCTGCAATGTCAATAACAGAGTTAATAGATGGGAGCTGCAGTAGGGGAATTGTAATTATTTTGTTTCTGAATAAAGGAGCGATTGGGATGCTTCAGGGGGAATCAATGAAGGAGTAGGTTTTAGATAGAGGTAGGAGGTGGTATAGAGTGTTTCAAAGTGATTTCATAGGACTTCAGTACTAATGGTTTATAGATTAATCATGTTTATAGCCCGCGTTTTCAGATTGCAGCGAGCAGAGAAGAGAGAGAGAGAGATGAAGAGAGAGAGAGAGAATGGAGAGAGAGAGAAAGAGAAAAAAGAGAGAATGAGAAAGAGAGGGACAGAGAATGAGAGAGAGAGAGAGAGAGAGAGAGAGAGAGAGAGAGAGAGAGAGAGAGAGAGAGAGAGAGAGAGAGAGAGAGAGAGAGAAAGAAAGAAAGAGAGAGAGAAAGAAAGAGAGAGAGAAAGAGAGAGCTAAGGTAGATGAAGAACACTCACTCAGCCCTTCATTTCAAACACTGAAACACTTTCTTCTGTATCCCTCTCTTCTCCATTCTTCATGTTTGTTTTCTTTTCCCTCTCTCCTCTCTTTCTGTGATAGACTGCACAAACACACAGGTCATACAGTTCTTCACTCTCCAAGACTGCACTTCCCTGTCTCCTTGTCCCTTTCTCTCTCTCTCTCACCTTCTCACCTTCCTTCTCTCTCTTTGTCTCTCTGTCTCTCTCCTTCCATCTCTCTATGATCTCCTGTGTGAAACCGTGTCTGTGGAGAGAGAATGGGAGGCCTTGGTGACAGCTAGCTGTGGATGTGTTGGCCCTGCCCGGTGTAGAGTTACACAGTAACCCAAGACACAGGGGAACGGAGCGAGGGAGAGAGGGAGGGGTCAGACGGAGTGAGAGGGGTGTGTGTGAGAAAGGGGTGTGAGGGCTAGGACAGGGAGGGGAGAAGTTCCAAAACTTTTCATAGAGAGCGGCACACTATTCCACCGAGTCAATGTGCAGAGGTTCACACACACTGACACATACAGAGAGAGAGAGAGACACACACACACACACACACATACTAAATCACACAGGCACACACACACACACTCACACACACACACACTCACACACTGACGTAGTTGTTTTGTGATGAACAGGTGTCCTCCTGTCTCACAAACCTTCAGTAATGCTCTTACTTATCTTGATCCAACTGTGGACTTAGGAGGAAAGGAAGGAGAGAAGGAAGACAAGAGAGAGACACACCACTCAAAGGATCAGGAGAAAAAGAATGGGATAGAGAAAGAGAGCGAGATCAACAATCTCACTGTTCAGGAGGCGAGAAAGAGAGAAACAAGGGAAAAGTGAGATAGACAGTGTATCCAGGCATGTGGAGAGACAGACTGACTAGAGGACTGGCTCTGCGCCTGTGTCTTCTCCTCACTGCTCTCTGTGTCTGTCTACATGTTTACCTGGAACTGGGGGAAAGGAGGGGGGCACCTTCGCCCCTCACCTTGGGACGTCCCACACAGACCAGCCAGGTGCTACTGGACAGCGGGGAAAGGAAACTGGGGGCTGCAGACCCCACAGAGAGCCGGGTTGGGGACAGAGCTGTGAAGAGAAGGGTGTCCTACAGAAGCACGCCGAAGAAGGACTCTGTAGCAGGGAAGACAGTGGGCGGGGAGGACCCCTCCACATGCTGCCCACCTCTACGCCCGAACAGAAAGGTGAGTGAGAGCGATTATACCTGCCATAGGGTGATGTGACCACTAAGCACATATCTGATCAGACGTCAGTATCTGCCGTTGAATTGTTCATATTTGTGGAACTGTATAAGTATTATCGGATCCGAGAGCAGAGCTTAGTGGATGATACCCACCTGGAGCAGTGAGTCACTGAGGGAGAGTTGATAAGGGGACGTTCAGGAGCGCTCGTTCACTCACTGTTGGCACAAAGCTGCTTAATCCTTTGAGGCTGACAGATAGAAGAGGAGAAGGGTAGTGGGATCAATAGAGTGCGGTCTCTAAGAGCTGTAGGCTGAAGAGGGGAGAGAGATGAGCGGCAGAGGGACTGACGTTCCTTAGGTTACAGATAGGGAACGGACTCCTGTGTGGTCGAGCTGAGCTGTTTTACCGTACTAAAGGCAACAGACACACCAGTCAGGGGAAATACTTTATCTGATAGACTCTGAGACTGAGAAAGATACTCTCAAACTGAAAGAAACTTCTGACTGTGCAGAAAGACCTGAGAACACTGAAATGTGCATTGAGTGAAATAACCAGCATTACTTGGTTAAATAGTTGATATGCTATTAGATGTTAACGTGTGAAGGTGGGGGGCTAAAGATGACTCACATTAGTTGGTTAAATAGTTGATATGCTATTAGATGTTAACGTGTGAAGGTGGGGGGCTAAAGATGACTCACATTAGTTGGTTAAATAGTTGATATGCTATTAGATGTTAACGTGTGAAGGTGGGGGGCTAAAGATGACTCACATTAGTTGGTTAAATAGTTGATATGCTATTAGATGTTAACGTGTGAAGGTGGGTGGGCCAAAGATGACTATTAGATGTTAAAGTGTGAAGGTGGGTGGGCAAAGATGACTCACATTAGTTGGTTAAATAGTTGATATGCTATTAGATGTTAACGTGTGAAGGTGGGGGGCCAAAGATGACTCACATTAGTTGGTTAAATAGTTGATATGCTATTAGATGTTAACGTGTGAAGGTGGGTGGGCTAAAGATGACTCACATTAGTTGGTTAAATAGTTGATATGCTATTAGATGTTAACGTGTGAAGGTGGGTGGGCCAAAGATGACTCACATTAGTTGGTTAAATAGTTGATATGCTATTAGATGTTAACGTGTGAAGGTGGGTGGGCCAAAGATGACTCACATTAGTTGGTTAAATAGTTGATATGCTATTAGATGTTAACGTGTGAAGGTGGGGGGCCAAAGATGACTCACATTAGTTGGTTAAATAGTTGATATGCTATTAGATGTTAACGTGTGAAGGTGGGTGGTTGGTTAAATAGTTGATATGCCAAAGATGACTCACATTAGTTGGTTAAATAGTTGATATGCTATTAGATGTTAACGTGTGAAGGTGGGTGGGCTAAAGATGACTCACATTAGTTGGTTAAATAGTTGATATGCTATTAGATGTTAACGTGTGAAGGTGGGTGGGCTAAAGATGACTCACATTAGTTGGTTAAATAGTTGATATGCTAGATTTAGAAAGATGACTCACATTAGTGTTAACGTTGTGAAGGTGGGTGGGTTGATATGCTATTAGATGTGGGCCAAAGATGACTCACATTAGTTGGTTAAATAGTTGATATGCTATTAGATGTTAACGTGTGAAGGTGGGTGGGCCAAAGATGACTCACATTAGTTGGTTAAATAGTTGATATGTTGATATGCTATTAGATGTTAACGTGAAGGTGGGTGGGCTAAAGATGACTCACATTAGTTGGTTAAATAGTTGATATGCTATTAGATGTTAACGTGTGAAGGTGGGTGGGCCAAAGATGACTCACATTAGTTGGTTAAATAGTTGATATGCTATTAGATGTTAACGTGTGAAGGTGGGTGGGCCAAAGATGACTCACATTAGTTGGTTAAATAGTTGATATGCTATTAGATGTTAACGTGTGTCAGTCTCTGTCCTGTCTCAGTCTATCTCCTTCTCTCCTGTATCAGTGACCTCTTAGTTGGTTAAATAGTTGATCTTTCTCCTGTTAACTCAGTCTCAAAGATGACTCCTTAGTCTTAAATAGTTGATATGCTCCTGTCTCAGTGGGTGGGCTCTCTCCTGTCTTCTTCCCTCTATTAGATTTAACTCAGTCTCTCTCCTTAGTTGGTTAAATAGGTCTATCTCTCTAGATGTTAACTTCTCAAAGTCTCTGTCTTCTTTCTCTCTCCTGTCTCTCCTTCCCTCTCCTGTTTCTCCTGTCCCTCTCCTGTCCTGTCTTCTTCTCTGTCCTTTCTCCTGTAGTCTCTCTCCTGTCTCAGCCTCTCTCCTGTCTTCTTCTCTCTCCTGTCTCAGTTTCTCTCCTGTCTTCTTCTCTCTCCTGTCTGTCTCTCTCCCTGTCTTCTCTGTCCTGTCTCAGTCTCTCTCCTGTCTTAGGTCCCTCTCCTTTCTCAGTCTCTCTCCTGTCTCTCCTGTCTTCTTCTCTCTCCTGTCTCAGTCTCTCTCCTGTCTTTCTCTCTCCTGTCTTCTTCTCTCTCCTGTCTTAGTCTCTCTCCTGTCTTCTTCTCTGTCCTCTCAGTCTCTCTCCTGTCTCAGCTCTCTCCTGTCTTCTTTCTCTGTCCCTGTCTTTTCTCTCCCTGTCTTCTTTCTCCTCTCCTGTCTTCTCCTGTCTTCTTCTCTGTCTTCTTCTCTGTCCTGTCTCAGCCTCTCTCCTGTCTTCTTCTCTCTCCTGGCTTCTTCTCTCTCTCCCTGTCTCCTAGTCTCTCTCCTGTCTTCTTCTCCTCCTGTCTTAGTCCCTCTCCTGTCTTAGTATCTCTCTACTCTATTCTTCTCTCTGATGTCTCAGTCTTCTCCTCTCTCTTCTCTCTCCTGTCTTCTCCTGTCTCTCTCCTGTCTTAGTCTCTCTCCTGTCTCAGTCCCTCTCCTGTCTTCTCTCTCCTGTCTCAGCCTCTCTCCTGTCTCAGTCTCTCTCCTGTCTTAGTCTCTCTCCTGGCTTAGTCTCTCCTCCTAGTCTCCTGTCT
Source organism: Oncorhynchus keta (assembly GCF_023373465.1). Lineage (NCBI taxonomy): Eukaryota > Metazoa > Chordata > Actinopteri > Salmoniformes > Salmonidae > Oncorhynchus > Oncorhynchus keta. The sequence goes on from NC_068428.1 coordinate 25,687,290, forward strand.
TCTTCTCCTGTCTTAGTCCCTCTCCTGTCTTAGTATCTCCCTCTCTTCTTCTCTCTCCTGTCTCAGTCTCTCTCCTCTCTTCTTCTCTCTCCTGTCTTAGTCTCTCTCCTGTCTTAGTCTGTCTCCTGTCTCAGTCTCTCTCCTGTCTTCTCTCCTGTCTCAGTCTCTCTCCTGTCTCAGTCTCTCTCCTGTCTCAGTCTCTCTCCTGTCTTAGTCTCTCTCCTGCCTTAGTCTCTCTCCTGTCTTCTTCTCTCTCCTGTCTCAGTCTCTCTCCTGTCTTCTTCTCTCTCCTGTCTTCTCCCTCCTGTCTTCTTCTCTCTCCTGTCTTAGTCTCATTCCTTTCTTAGTCTCTCTCCTGTCTTAGTCTCTCTCCTGTCTTCTTCTCTCTCCTGTCTCAGTCTCTCTCCTGTCTTCTTCTCTCTCCTGTCTTCTTCTCTCTCCTGTCTTAGTCTCTCTCCTCAGGGAGCCATGCTGCTCAATAGCTACCACCTCTCTCATCTCTGTATCTTTAAAGAGCGACAAAACTCCAATCACCCCAGCATGTCTCAACCGAGGCTTCTTGAAAATCACTGCAGGCTTGTTATGCCACATCACCCCCGCCCTGAGCACCAAGAGCTAGTTGGCTCCTGGTGTGACATCAATAATAGATAGCACCATATGTTGCCTGGTGCTCTCTGGTTTTTAACACACATTTGTCACATAAGCTGTCCTAGAGCAGTGTTTCCTATCTCCAGTCCTCCAACAGTCCCAACAGTGTTTCCTATCTCCAGTCCTCCAACAGTCCCAGCAGTGTTTCCTATCTCCAGTCCTCCAACAGTCCCAACAGTGTTTCCTATCTCCAGTCCTCCAACAGTCCCAACAGTGTTTCCTATCTCCAGTCCTCCAGTAGTATCAACAGTGTTTCCTATCTCCAGTCCTCCAACAGTCCCAACAGTGTTTCCTATCTCCAGTCCTCCAACAGTCCCAACAGTGTTTCCTATCTCCAGTCCTCCAGTAGTCCCAACAGTGTTTCCTATCTCCAGTCCTCCAACAGTCCCAACAGTGTTTCCTATCTCCAGTCCTCCAGCAGTCCCAACAGTGTTTCCTATCTCCAGTCCTCCAGTAGTCCCAACAGTGTTTCCTATCTCCAGTCCTCCAACAGTCCTAACAGTGTTTCCTATCTCCAGTCCTCCAACAGTCCCAACAGTGTTTCCTATCTCCAGTCCTCTGACACTCCCAACAGTGTTTCCTATCTCCAGTCCTCCAACAGTGTTTCCTATCTCCAGTCCTCCAGTAGTCCCAACAGTGTTTCCTATCTCCAGTCCTCCAACAGTCCCAACAGTGTTTCCTATCTCCAGTCCTCCAGTAGTCCCAACAGTGTTTCCTATCTCCAGTCCTCCAACAGTCCCAACAGTGTTTCCTATCTCCAGTCCTCCAACAGTCCCAACAGTGTTTCCTATCTCCAGTCCTCCAACAGTCCCAACAGTGTTTCCTATCTCCAGTCCTCCAACAGTCCCAACAGTGTTTCCTATCTCCAGTCCTCCAACAGTCCCAACAGTGTTTCCTATCTCCAGTCCTCCAACAGTCCCAACAGTGTTTCCTATCTCCAGTCCTCCAACAGTCCCAACAGTGTTTCCTATCTCCAGTCCTCCAACAGTCCCAACAGTGTTTCCCTATCTCCAGTCCTCCAACAGTCCCAACAGTGTTTCTATCTCCAGTCCTCCAGTAGTCCCAACAGTGTTTCTATCTCCAGTCCTCCAACAGTCCCAACAGTGTTTCCTATCTCCAGTCCTCCAGTAGTCCCAACAGTGTTTCCAGTCCTCCAGTATCTCCAGTCCTCCCAACAGTCCCAACAGTGTTTCCTATCTCCAGTCCTCCAACAGTCCCAACAGTGTTTCCTATCTCCAGTCCTCCAACAGTCCCAACAGTGTTTCTCCAGTCCTCCAACAGTATCTCCAGTCCTCCAACAGTCCCAACAGTGTTTCTATCTCCAGTCCTCCAGTAGTCCAACAGTGTTCTATCTCCAGTCCCCAACAGCAACAGTGTTTCTATCTCCAGTCCTCCAACAGTCCCAACAGTGTTTCCCTATCTCCAGTCCTCCAACAGTCCCAACAGTGTTTCCTATCTCCAGTCCTCCAACAGTCCCAACAGTGTTTCTATCTCCAGTCCTCCAACAGTTCTGGGCCAGTGTTTTCTATCTCCAGTCCTCCAACAGTCCCAACAGTGTTTCTATCTCCAGTCCTCCAACAGTCCCAACAGTGTTTCCTCAGTCCTCCAACAGTGTTTTCCTCCAGTCCTCCACAGTCCCAACAGTGTTTCCTATCTCCAGTCCTCCAACAGTCCCAACAGTGTTTCCTTATCTCCAGTCCTCCAACAGTCCCAACAGTGTTTCTATCTCCAGTCCTCCAACAGTCCCCAACAGTGTTTCTATCTCCAGTCCTCCAGTAGTCCCAACAGTGTTTCCTATCTCCAGTCCTCCAACAGTCCCAACAGTGTTTCTATCTCCAGTCCTCCAACAGTCCCAACAGTGTTTCCAGTATCTGTTTTATCTCCAGTCCTCCAACAGTCCCAACAGTGTTTCCAGTCCTCCAGTCCAGTCAATCTCCAGTCCTCCAACAGTGTTTCTATCTCCAGTCCTCCAGTAGTCCCAACAGTGTTTCCTCCATCCTCCAGTTCTCCAACAGTCCCAACAGTGTTTCCTATCTCCAGTCCCTCCAACAGTCCTAAACAGTGTTTCCTATCTCCAGTTCTCCAACAGTCCCAACAGTGTTTCCTATCTCCAGTCCCTCCCAACATAACATATTTTGTTGTAGCCCTGGACAAACTCCCCTGATTCAACTGAGGGCCTGTTGATTAGTTGACAAGTTGAATCAGGTGTGCTTGTACGGAACTACAACAAAAAATGGGTACTGTTTGGGGTACTGAAGGACTGGAGTTGGGAAACACTGTTTGAGGGACCGGAGGATTGGAGTTGGGAACATTGTTTGAGGACTGGAGTTGGGAACATTGTTTGTGGTACTGGAGGATCAGTTGGGAAACACTGTTTGAGGGACTGGAGTTGGGAAACATTGTTTGGGGTACTGGGGGGACTAGAGTTGGGAAATACTGCTGGGGGTGCTGAAGGACTTGGGAAACACTGCTGGGGGTGCTGAAGGACTGGACTTGGGAAACAATGCTGGGAAACACTGCAATGCTGGGGGACTGGACTGAAGGGGGGTGCCACTGGACTTGGGAAACACTGCTGGGGGTGCTGAAGGACTGGACTTGGGAAACACTGCTGGGGGTGCTGAAGGACTGGAGTTGGGAAACACTGGGGGTGCTGAAGGACTGGACTTGGGAACACTGCTGGGGGTGCTGAAGAACTGGACTTGGGAAACACTACTGGGGGTGCTGAAGACCTGGACTTGGGAAACACTGCTGGGGGTGCTGAAGGACTGGACTTGGGAAACACTGCTGGGGGTGCTGAAGGACTGGAGTTGGGAAACACTGCTGGGGGTGCTAAAGGACTGGAGTTGGGAAACACTGCTGGGGTGCTGAAGGACTGGACTTGGGAAACACTGCTGGGGGTGCTGAAGGACTGGACTTGGGAAACACTGCTGGGGGTGCTGAAGACCTGGACTTGGGAAACACTGCTGGGGGTGCTGGAAGACCTGGACTTGGGAAACACTGCTGGGGTGCCAAGGACTGGAGTTGGGAAACACTGCTGGGGGTGGACTTGGGAAACACTGCTGGGGGTGCTGGACTTGGGAAACACTGCTGGGGGTGCTGAAGGACTGGAGTTGGGAAACACTGCTGGGGGTGCTGAGGGTGGACTTGGGAAACACACTGCTGGGGTGCTGAGACTGGACTTGGGAAACACTGCTGGGGGTGCTGAAGGACTGGACTTGGGAACACTGCTGGGGGTGCTGAAGACCTGGACTTGGAAACACTGCTGGGGGTGCTGAAGACCTGGACTTGGAAACACTGCTGGGGGTGCTGAAGGACTGGACTTGGGAAACACTGCTGGGGGTGCTGAAGGACTGGACTTGGGAAACACTGCTGGGGGTGCTGAAGGACTGGAGTTGGGAAACACTACTGGGGGTGCTGAAGGACTGGACTTGGGAAACACTGCTGGGGGTGCTGAAGGACTGGACTTGGAAACACTGCTGGGGGTGCTGAAGGACTGGAGTTGGGAAACACTGCTGGGGGTGCTGAAGGACTGGACTTGGGAAACACTGGGGGTGCTGAAGGACTTGGGAAACACTGCTGGGGTGCTGAAGGACTGGAGTTGGGAAACACTGCTGGGGGTGCTGAAGGACTGGAGTTGGGAAACACTGCTGGGGGTGCTGAAGGACTGGACTTGGGAAACACTGCTGGGGGTGCTGAAGGACTGGACTTGGGAAACACTGCTGGGGGTGCTGAAGGACTGGACTTGGGAAACAATGCCTTAGAGGAGCAGAATACATTTTGTCGTGTGTTCTCTCTATACCTCCCTTACTTCCTCTTACATTGGCATGTGTTCATCTTTCTCTCAAAGTCTTTCCATCGCTTTACCTCTCCCCCTCTCTATCTCTCTCTCTCCCCTCTCTATCTCTCTCTCTATCTCTCTCTCTCCCCCTCTATCTCTCTCTCTCCCCCTCTCTATCTCTCTCCCCCTCTCCTCTCTCTCCCCCTCTCTCTCTCTCCCCCCTCTCTCTCCCCCTCTATCTCTCTCTCCCCCCTCTCTCCCTTCTCTATCTCTCTCCCCCTCTCTCCTCTCTCTATCTCTCTCTCCCTCTCTCTATCTCTCTCTCTCCCCTCTCTCTATCTCTCTCTCTCCCTCTCTCTCATGGAGACTTGTTTTCACATAACAGATGAATGACATGGGTTTGGAAGGCAGACGAAGGCTCAGTGTTTCTGACAGAGATGTTGAGGATGAAGAGCCAAATGGGAAACAGATGACCTTCATGAGCAGTGAGAAGCACACAGGAACGCTCTGTGCTGTCGTGGCACACTTCACTCTTATCAGTATACACTTCTAAAAGGGATAAGGAGTTTGAAGCAGTGTGAAGTGGATTACCGAAAGCTGTATAGAGAAAACACATAGCAGATCATAGCATGTGTGTCCAATGTAATGACAATCCATGAACCATGCCTGTTCTGTCTGTTTGACATGACGTACTGCTGAATGGATTGGAACATTGGCGCCTCCAATTTAATGAGCCCACAGGTTCTTATAGTGGTCTATAAATGTGTGTGTGTGTGTGTGTGTGTGTGTGTGTGTGTGTGTGTGTGTGTGTGTGTGTGTGTGTGTGTGTGTGTGTGTGTGTGTGTGTGTGTGTGTGTGTGTGTGTGTGTGTGTGTGTGTGTGTGTGTGTGTGTGTGTGTGTGTGTGTGTGTGTGCGTGTGTGTGTGTGTGTGTGTGTGTGTGCGTGTGTGTGCGTGTGTGTGTGGTGTAGACAGGACAGCCTGAGGGTTTGTTTGAGGTTTGTTTGGATAATTAACAAACCAAAGGAGATCTATCTCTCAGCTGTCAAGTCTCCTGCTTGTGCAAACACCCCATCTTTTATTTAATAATTTACCTTTTCAAGCCTTATTTTATTTCTTCTGCTTGACTTTTTCATTTCTAAGTAAAGGGATGGAAGTATGGAGGGTGGAGGAGGAGGCATTATCACAAATGATAGAGAAACAGAATGCATTAAACCACTTAAAACATCAATTAGAAAACAGCACCTAAGAGACAGAGATGGGGACTGGGACGGGGGAGGCATGAGAACCAGTGATCTCTTGAGATAAGCAGGCCGTAGGCCCAACACTGGATTAGAATAGGCTAAGGTTAAGACTAGAGTTATAACCCTACACACACAGGTACACACACACACACAGGTACACACACACACACACACACACACACACACACACACACACACACACACACACACACACACACACACACACACACACACACACACACACACACACACACACACACACACAAACATGCAGACACAAACACACATGTACACACACACAAACATGTACACAAACACACACATGTACACACACACATGTACACACACACACACACACACACAACACAATATCCTCCATTAATCTCTCCATCAAACTCCATAGTTCTCTCTCTATTTCCCTCTCCCTCAGTCTCTCTATCTCTTCTCTCAGAGGACATCAAGTGAGTTATCTATGAGCCACGGTGCTTATCTGAGGAATTCTGCACCACAGCCACAGATCCCTCATCACTGATGGACCAGCTGTCCCTAATCCGGCTCACAAACTCAGCAGAAAAAACACACTGGGGTGTATAACAAAACAACACTCACCCTTATCATGAGCAACTGAGTTGGTCATATACTGTTCATGTACACATAACAACTCATAATATACACGTGTCGACAAATAGCAGTGCACAGCACAGAACACAGCACAACATAGAGCTTTCACACAGAATGTCTGAGTTAGCTGATACGTTCACGATCCTGTCTTCTGGTGTGTACTTTTCCCTTCAGCTTGCCTCGTTTTTAGTTTTTATTTAACCTTTATTTAACTAGGCAAGTCAGTTAAGAACAAATTCTTATTTACAATGACGGCCTAGCATGCATTGGTAATAAAAAAGAATCACAAATGTTGTCCCACATCAAACCTTTTCCTGCACTAAAATAACCCAGTGGCCTCATGGGTTGAATGTTATTAATTATTTTCTTAATTTCATAATAAATAATCATAATTTTTATGGAGTATATTTCAACTCTATATCTTCAACTGTTTTTGTAAGCCCATAACCATGTGTTTGAGGTGGATACTTAAGTTTTAAAGTAGATTTATTTAAGACCACTCCCCGATGTGACCCTGATTTAGCCCACTGCAGTCAATGGTTCATTCACTCTAGCAGTTTGCCTCGTCAGCCAGAATGGCCTGAATTTCAATTAGACAACCCTTTATTTAAATGAGTGGAAAGAGATAAATAAACACCTATTTCAATTAAGCTATTCTGTTCACCCAGAGAGCGATGACTTTAGTTGAAATTAGCATCAACATGACACTAAATGAACGCTGCCCTCACTCAATAACAATCCATTTGGTCTGGTTCATTTCTATTTGTGAGCTTAGTCACTGAGTTTAACAAAACTCAAACAGCAAGTGGGGTACAAATGGGTTTGGCAAAGAAACTAAAGTGACCCTGGTTCTCTTAGCAGTCTAGAAATGCGGGGAGAGGAGGACAGAGAGGGAGGACACAGAGAGAGAGAGAGAGAGAAAGAAAGAAAGAAAGAAAGAAAGAAAGAAAGAAAGAAAGAAAGAAAGAAAGAAAGAAAGAAGAGAAGAGAAGGAGAAGTAGACTTTTTAATCCCATAGGTGTGACTGAGTTTCTCAGACAGCTTTAAACCCAGAGCTGAGGGAACCAGGGACAAGGGAGTCACAGCAGATAACTGAGTGAAAAAGTGACATGTCACCTGGGGTCACACCATGTCTATTCTCCCCTCCCTGGAGTTGAGGCTGGAGCTACAGCTGGAATGCCCCATAGAGTCACAGACACACTACCATGACTGGCTTTACCAGTTGTTACTAAATTCATTTGACCTGTATGAAGTCAACATATTATTCTGAACAAAAATACAGTGGGGAGAACAAGTATTTGATACACTGCCGATTTTGCAGGTTTTCCTACTTCTAAAGCATGTAGAGGTCTGTCATTTTTTTTATCATAGGTACACTTAAACTGTGAGAGGCGGAATCTAAAACAAACATCCAGAAAATCACATTGCATGATTTTTAAGAAATTAATTTGCATTTTATTGCATGACATAAGTATTTGATACATCAGAAAAGCAGAACTTAATATTTGGTACAGAAACCTTTGTTTGGAATTACAGAGATCATACGTTTCCTGTAGTTCTTGACCAGGTTTGCACACACTGCAGCAGGGATTTTGGCCCACTCCTCCATACAGACCTTCTCCAGATCCTTCAGGTTTCTGGGCTGTCGCTGGGCAATACGAACTTTCAGCTCCCTCCAAAGATTTTCTATTGGGTTCAGGTCTGGAGACTGGCTAGACCACTCCAGGACCTTGAGATGCTTCTTACGGAGCCACTCCTCAGTTGCCCTGGCTGTGTGTTTCAGGTCGTTGTCATGCTGGAAGACCCAGCCACGACCCATCTTCAATGCTCTTACTGAGGGAAGGAGGTTGTTGGCCAAGATCTCACGATACATGGCCCCATCCATCCTCCCCTCAGTACGGTGCAGTCGTCCTGTCCCCTTTGCAGAAAAGCATCCCCAAAGAATGATGTTTCCACCTCCATGCTTCATGGTTGGGATGGTGTTCTTGGGGTTGTACTCATCCTTCTTCTTCCTCCAAATATGGAGAGTGGAGTTTAGACCAAAAATATCTATTTTTTGTCTCATCAGACCACATGACCTTCTCCATTCCTCCTCTGGATCATCCAGATGGTCATTGGCAAACTTCAGACGGGCCTTGACATGTGCTGGCTTGAGCAGGGGGACCTTGCGTGCGCTGCAGGATTTTAATCCATGACGGCGTAGTGTGTTACTAATGGTTTTCTTTGAGACTGTGGTCCCAGCTCTCTTCAGGTCATTGACCAGGTCCTGCCGTGTAGTTCTGGGCTGATCCCTCACCTTCCTCATGATCATTGATGACCCACGAGGTGAGATCTTGCATGGAGCCCCAGACCGAGGGTGATTGACCGTCATCTTGAACTTCTTCCATTTTCTAATAATTGTGCCAACAGTTGTTGCCTTCTTACCAAGCTGCTTGCCTATTGTCCTGTAGCCCATCCCTGCCTTGTGCAGGTCTACAATGTTATCCCTGATGTCTTTACACAGCTCTCTAGTCTTGGCCATTGTGGAGAGGTTGGAGTCTGTTTGATTGAGTGTGTGGACAGGTGTCTTTTATACAGGTAATGAGTTCAAACAGGTGCAGTTAATACAGGTAATGAGTGGAGAACAGGAGGGCTTCTTATAGAAAAAACGAACAGGTCTGTGAGAGCTGGAACACAAGCATTTCGCTACACTCGCTACACTCGCTCACACTCACAAGCATTTCGCTACACTCGCATTTAACATCTGCTAACCATGTGTATGTGACAAATAAAATTTGATTTGATTTGGAATTCTTACTGGTTGGTAGGTGATCAAAAACTTATGTCATGCATTAAAATGCAAATGAATTACTTAAAAATCATACAATGTGATTTTCTGGATTTTTGTTATAGATTCCATCTCTCACAGTTGAAGTGTACCTATGATAAAAATTACAGACCTCTACATGCTTGGTAAGTAGGAAAACCAGCAAAATCAGCAGTGTATCAAATACTTGTTCTCCCCACTGTATATATGCAACATGTAAAGTGTTGATCCCATGTTTCATGAGCTAAAATCCAAAATCCCAGAAATGTTCCATATGCACAAGAAGCTTATTTCTTTCAAATTTGTGCACAAATTTGTTTAGAATCCCTGTTAGTAAGCATTTCTCCTTTGTCAAGATAATCCATCCACCTGACAGGTGTGGCATATCAAGAAGCTAATTAAATGGCATAATCATTACACAGGTGCACCTTGTGCAGGGGACAATAAAAGGCCACTCTAAAATGTGCAGTTTTGCCAATGCCACAGATGTCTCAAGTTTTGAGGGAGCAATTGGAATGCTGACTGCAGGAATGTCCACCAGAGCTGTTGCCAGAGAATGGAATGTTCATTTCTCTACCATAAGTTGCCTCCAACTTCGTTTTATAGAATTTGGCAGTACGCCCAACCGGCCTCACAACCGCAGACCACATGTAACCAGGCCACCTCAGAACCTCTACATCCGGCTTCTTCACCTGCGGGATTTTACTGTAACTCAGTAAAATATTTTAAATTGTTGCATGTTGCGTTTATATTTTTGTTCAGCATAGATAGAGAGTAAAATAAATGATAGGATGGAGGTTGATTTGGTAGCATATGGATTGCAGTAATGCAAAAGATAGTTAAGAATTTCCATAACATAACATCATGTGAGCAAATGGATTCCAGATGGACTTTTGAATAGAGGGCTATTCTATTAACGATGTCATCTCCAAAGTATTTTGCCCCAACCCATGTAATAGACTATGAAGAGGTTGATTATTGAACCAAATTCACTGTCTGTTGTACAGTGACTCTTATCAGACAAAGGCTCCCACTAAATGTCTAAAACTGCCACGTCCTGAGGGTTGGGGTTAGGGTTGGGGTTAAGTTGGGGCTAGGGTTGAGGGCAGCTCTCACAATGGTCCCTCTCAGACATGCTCATTTTGTTTGGGACATTCCATTAGTTCTCAACCTCCTACAGAGAAAACTGAGGTGAATGGGCGCCATTGACCTACGAAAAGCTAGCTGCCCCCCCCTGGCAACCAACCCCAACCCCCAGATACCTCCTCCACAGTGAACTGTGGGCTTTAAGTCCTCCACAGACACAGGAAGGCACACCAGGTCACCAAAGGTAATCTTTTACACCGGCAACATCACGCTACACTCTCAGAAAGAAAGGTGCTATCTAGGGTCTGAAATGGTTCTTCTGCTGTCCCCATAGGAGAACCCTTTGAATAACCATTTTTGATTCCAAGTAAAACCCTTTTGGGTTCCATGTAGAATCCTTTCCACAGATGGTTCCACTTGGAACCCGAAAGGGTTCTACCTGGAACCAAAAAGAGTTCTCCTATGAGGACGGCCAAAGTGACTTAGTGACTGTAGAGTGTCGGGTCCTTTGTTGTAGAGGTGCCAGAATACAGCCACCACTTCTACGGTTGTGGTTAGGTTGTGGTTAGGTAGACACTATTAGAGACCTGAGTAGCACAGCAGACAAGGAGAGAGTTTTGTTGTTGGTATAAGCTCGCTGTGTTGAAACAGTCAGTCATTTTTACTTTGTTAGGAAGGCTTTCTTACTCTCTCTTGTCTTCTGTGGGGTTTGTCTGCTTAAAGATTTGAAGAGGCAAGTGCTTGGCTGGTAGAGAAAAGAAAGGGATAGAGAGAAAATGAGAGGGAGAGAGAGCAGAGGTGTCATGCACAGAGAATCTAACAGGGCACTTGTCTTGTCTTGTAGTGTGAAGTAGAGGTGCGATGAAGAGAATTTAAAATGTCAAAGTGCATAGTAGAGTAGTGGTGAAGAAATTGAACAAGATGTTCATATATCTCAGATCTAACAAACCCTCTCTCTCTCTACACACAAACCCATCTATCCCTCTCTCACCATCTCTGTCTGTGTCATATGGCACTCAGCAGTACTGTCCATAAGAAATCCAACACAGATGTCATATCTGGGCTTAGGTCCAGGCAGACAGCCAGGGAGCTAGGCAGGGAGGGAGCCAGGCAGGTAGGAAGCCAGGGAGGCAGGAAGCCAGGGAGGCAGGGAGGTAGGAAGCCAGGAGGCAGGGAGGGCGGCAGGCAGGCAGGTAAGAAGCAAAGGAGGCAGGGAGAGCGGCAGGCAGGCAGTCAGGGAGGCAGGCAGGGAGGAAGCCAGGGAGGCAGGCAGGCAGGTAGGAAGCCAGGGAGGTCGGCAGGCAGGCAGGGAGTCAGGTAGGGAGGCACGCAGGGAGGGAGGTAGGTAGGCAGCCAGGGAGGTGGCCAGGGATGCAAATAGTCAGGGAGCACGAGCACGAGCACACACTCACACACGCCCAGATGTTACTTAGGGAGAGTACAGTATGTTTTTTCTTTTAAATCCACTCTGCAGGGAACAGAAATGGAAACGGTGCCTCCCGCCATCCAACACTCCTACAGACGCCTCCATTATCCCCCTTCTCCCTCACTCTCTCCTTCCCCCTGTCCCTGCCATACAGACTATCTCCTCTATCCCCCTTCTCCCTCTCTCCCTCTCTCCCTCTATCCCCTTCTCCCTCCCTCCCTCCTCCCTCCCTCCCTCTCCTCCCTCCCTCTCACTCCCTCCCTATCCCCTTCTCCCTCCCCCTCCCTCTATACCCTTCTCCCTCTCTCCCTCCCTCTATACCCTTCTCCCTAACTCCCTCCCTCTATACCCTCCTCCCTCGCTCCCTTGCTCCCTCCCTCTATCCCCTTCTCCCTCTCTCCCTCCCTCTATCCCTTCTCCCTCTCTCCCTCCCTCTATCCCCTTCTCCCTCTCTCCCTCCCTCTCTCTCTCCCTCCCTCTATCCCCTTCTCCCTCTCTCCCTCCCTCCCTCCCTCTATCCCCTTCTCCCTCTCTCCCTCCCTCTCCCCTTCTCCCTCCCTCTATCCCCTTCTCCCTCCCTCCCTCCCTCTCTCACTCCCTCTCTCTCCCTCCCTCTATCCCCCTTCTCCCTCTCTCCCTCCCTCTATACCCTTCTCCCTCTCTCCCTCCCTCTATACCCTTCTCCCTAACTCCCTCCCTCTATACCCTTCTCCCTCGCTCCCTTGCTCCCTCCCTCTATCCCCTTCTCCCTCTCTCTCCCCCCTCTATCCCCTTCTCCCTCTCTCCCTCCCTCCCCTTCTCCCTCTCCCCCTCCCTATCCCCTTCTCCCTCTCTCCCTCCCTCCCTCCCTCTATCCCCTTCTCCCTCTCTCCCTCCCTCCCCCTTCTCCCCCTCTCCCCTCTCCCTAACTCCCTCCCTCTATTCCCCGTCTCCCTCCCTCTATCCCCTTCTCCCTCGCTCCCTCCCTCTATCCCCTTCTCCCTCTCTCCCCCTCTATCCCCTTCTCCTCTCCCTCCCTCTATCCCCTCCCCTCTCTCCCTCCATCCCCTTCTCCCTAACTCCCTCCCTCTATTACCTTCTCCCTCCCTCTATCCCCTTCTCCCTCCCTCCCTCCCTCCCTCCCTCTCTCCCTCCCTCCCTCCCTTGTCCTCCCTCCCTCCCTCTATCCCCTTCTCCCCTAACTCCCTCCCTCTATTACCTTCTCCCTCTCTCTCCCTCCCTCCCTCCCTCTCTCCCTCCCTCCCTCCCTCCCCCCTCCTCCCTCCCTCCCTCCCTCCCTCCCCCCCTCCCTCCCTCCCTCTATCCCCTTCTCCCTAACTCCCTCCCTCTATTACCTTCTCCCTCTCTCTATCCCCTTCTCCCTCTCTCCCTCTCTCCCTCCCTCTATCCCCTTCTCCCTAACTCCCTCCCTCTATCACCTTCTCCCTCTCTCTATCCCCTTCTCCCTCTCTCCCTCTCTCCCTCTAACCCCTCCTCCCTCCCCCTCCCTCCCTCCCTCCCTCCCTCCCTCTCTCCCTCCCTCTATAACCCCTTCTCCCTCTCTCCCTCCCTCCCTCTATCCCCTTCTCCCTCCGTCACTTTTCCTTTAAACCTAGCTTAATCCCAGTCAGATTATGGTCTTTATTAAAAGGACTAGCGTAATCCTCCCACTTTAATTTGGTTATATTCTCCTGTACACTGAGCTATACACCAGCTCTGAGCTGGGATTGTTGAGACGAAACCAGCCATACCTAAATTAAACCTCAAGGCTGTAATACATGGATTAAGTGTGGCTGGCATATTAATCATTCCTGCAGTTGGCCTATTACTGTATACATTTGCCTACCATTGTCTTACCATTATGAGCAGAACAATTCACCTCAATCCATTTTGATTTCTGAACCCATATTGGTTTTTTATGATATCTATGGAATTCCATTTTCTATGGGTGGGTCCTCAATAAGACCACCACTTTGGCTCTATTTTGCTCTAATCTTATAATAGCCTTAACCCCTTGACCTCCAAGGACCTAACATAAAGTCATGCTACCAGTAGTAGATTCCCATCGAGAGCAGAAGCCCCCTAGGGTTCCAAAATGTTTCTTCGGCTGTCCCCATAGGATAACTATTTTTGGTTCCAGGTAGAACCTTTTTGGTTCCAGGTAGAACCTTTTTGGTTACAGGTAGAACCTTTTTGGTTACAGGTAGAACCTTTTTGGTTCCAGGTAGAACTCTTTTTGGTTCCATTTAGAGAGGATTCTACATGGAACCTAATAGGCTTCTACCTGGAACCAAAAGGGTTGTTTAAAGGGTTTGCCAATGGGGACAGCCAAAGAAACCTTTTAGGTTCTAGATAGCACCCTTTTTCCTAAGATTGTAGTCTTTTGGAGATTGGATTGGAGGGAGGGGGAATGGGGGAGGGGGAGGGAGGGAGGGGGGAAGGGAGGGAGGGAGGGGAAGGGAAGGGAAGGGAAGGGAGGGGGAAGGGAAGGAAGGGAGGGAAGGGAGGGGGGTGATCGAGATGGATGATCTCCTACTTGTAAAAAATAAAGAGGGATAAATCAACAGAAGATAATAACAGTGTGTGTGACATTGGCCCAGAACGCTAAGCAAGGCTAAATACTGTACTGAAAAACAACAGGCTGGGATGTGTTTGTAATAATATATTTCCTGAATTCAATTTCAACAGCAGCAGGCACCCCAAACTCATTTAAACCAAATGTTTTGTTGAAAAGAGACACCCGGTGAGTTGAAGTTTTAACAGGTGGATGGAGGCAGCTAATAGGCTGTGGGAGAGATGATGTCCCCACACCGCATGTTTAGGATTGGCTATAATGCCCACCCAAAACCTCCCTCCGTACTAAACCAATTTGCACAACCCAAAGAGGAGGGGGGGGACTTGTTATCCCACCTGTTCTGTTGAAGATGCCAGGCAGTGTAACAGCAGGTACCAGACCTGGACCAGACCTGGACCATGTCCAGCAGACAGACAGAGCAGACTTGGCATCTCAGTGCCTGTATGTATCATGGTGTCTTCAGCTATGCAGACAGTTCACCTTTAGCTTTCACTTATACTGTACAGCAGACACAGACCTTCTGATTTCTGTTCAGTTCTACCCCTCTGGGCACAGACATCAGTTCAGAGTCTAGTTTGATTTACTTTTCAAGAACAAAATGTAACCATCTCATTGGATTTAGGGTCAAATGTGAGTGACACAAATGACCAAAAAAACACACACAAATGACCTAAACTCCTTTAAGTGTATGACTTTTTGCAAATCCAATCAGTTTTCCACATTGATTCAACATCATCACATAGATTTGTTTTTGTTCATATGATGTGGAAACAGTTCATTCAACCAGTTTGTGCCCAGTGGGACTTCACATTTCCAGAACTTGTAGATAAGGCCATATCAGATATGTAGAAACTTCTCCTTCTCTCTCTCTCAAATAAAATCAAACTTTATTTGTCACATGCGCCGAATACAACAAGTGTAGACCTTACCGTGAAATGCTTACTTACAAGCTTCCTTATTTACTAAATAAACTGAAGTACAAAATGATAAAAAGTAACACAATAAAATAACAACAACGAGTCTATATGCAGGGAGTACTGGTACTGAGTCAATGTGCGGGTGTACAGGTTAGAGGTCATTTGTACATGTAGGTAGGGGTGAAGTGACAATAAACAGTGAGTAGCAGCAGTGTAAAAACAAAGGGGGTGTTAATGTAAATATTTCAGCTGGTCATTTTATTCATTGTTCAGCAGTCTTATGGCTCGGGGTGGAAGCTGTTAAGGAGCCTTTTGGTCCTAGACTTGGTGCTCCACTACCACTTGCCATGCGGTAAGCAGAGAGAACAGTCTATGACTTGGGTGACTGGAGACTCTGACAATATTTTGGGCTTTCCTCTGACACGCCTGGTATAGAGGTCCTGGATGGCAGGAAGCTTGGCCCCAGTGATGTACTGGGCCGTACACACTACCCTCTTTAGCGCCTTACGGTCAGATGCTGAGCAGTTGCCATACCAGGTGGTGATGCAACCGGTCAGGATGCTCTCGATGGTACAGCTGTTGAACTTTTGAGGTTCTGGGAACCCATACCAAATCTTTTCAGTCTCCTGAGGGGGAAAAGGTGTTGTCTTGCCCTCTTCACAACTGTATTGATGTGTTTAGAGCATGATAATTCATTGGTGATGTGGACACCAAAGAACTTGAAACTCTCGACCCGCTCCACTACAGCCTTTTCCTGTAGTCCATGATCAGCTCATTTGTCTTGATCACATTGAGGGAGAGGTTGTTCTCCTGGCACCACACTGCCAGGTCTCTGACCTCCTCCCTATAGGCTGTCTCATCGTTGTCGGTGATCAGGCCTACCACTGTTGTGTTGTCAGCAAACTTAATGATGGTGTTGGAGTCGTGTTTGGCCACACAGTTGTGGGTGAACAGAGAGTACAGGAGGGGACTAAGCACACTCCCTGAGGGGCCCCAGTGTTGAGGATCAGCGTGGCAGACATGTTGTTACCTACCTTTACCGCCTGGGGTGACCCGTCAGGAAGTCCAGGATCAGTTGCAGAGGGAGGGGTTTAGTCCCAGGGTCCTTATCTTAGTGATGAGCTTCGTGGGCACTATGGTGTTGAACACTGAGCTGTAGTCGATGAACAGCATTCTCACGTGTTCCTTTTGTCCAGGTGGGAAAGGGCATTGTGGAATAAGAGTAGATTACAATTATTGTTCCTCCACTCTCCACCTCCTCACTCTCTACCTCACCACCCTTCTACCCCTTCACTCCTCTACCCACCACCCCTCTACCCCTTCACCCCTCTACCTCACCACCCTTCTACCCCTTCACTCCTCTACCCCTTCACCCCTCTACCCACCCTACCCCTCTTCACCCCTCTATCAGTTCTAGGGATTATTTATGGTTAGCCCGTCTGTCTCGCTGCTCAGTGCTCACACCTCTGAAGGGCAGGCCACTGAAAAAGGCATAACCTTTTCTCCCACTCTCCATGACTCACCAATTGTAAACCTGCCAAGACAACCTTGAGCTAACATGACTGTTGAAGTCTTTCACCACGTTACCTAACACACTGGCATAGAACTACCTCCCTGAGGAGGAACTGAGTGCCCAAACATTTCTTCAGTTACAGAGTGAATAGAAATCTGTGAGTAGTATAGTTTGACTGTCTTCATTTTCTTCCTGCAAACTACGCCTGCTAGCCTACCAGCACACATTTATACCACAGTAGTGGGTCTGGGAAAGATCTGATAGATAGAGATTAAGGACTGAGAGCAGAGAGAGAGAGAGCAGATGATACTCTGCCTCAGTCTGATTAACTGAGGTGTCCTGGAGGTGTTGATGGCTTGTTGCTGCTCCACTGATCAGCGGATCTAACAGTAATCCCATCACCACACAGCAGTCTCACACACACACACACACACACACACACACACACACACACACACACACACACACACACACACACACACACACACACACACACACACACACACACACACACACACACACACACACACACACACACACACACACACACACACACACACACACACACCTGCAGGCAGAAACAAGTTGAGAACGTCAAGCCTGGGTAACATCACATTGAAGCCAGGATCTGATGCTGTGACCAGGTTTTTACATTTTTTATTATATCTTCTATTGTTACAGGAGCCCCTTCTGAAGAGACTGTAGGGACACATCTCAACGGAATCACTCTGTCTCTCTGTGTCTGTCTCTCTGTGTCTGTCTCTCTGTGTCTGTCTCTCTGTGTCTGTCTCTCTGTGTCTGTCTCTCTGTGTCTGTCTCTCTGTGTCTGTCAGGGTATGTTCTGTCTGATTTAGAGCATCCAGGTGTGTGTGATGAGAAAAACTCCCTGCCCAAGCAATTACATTTCCTCATCAAATAAGAACAAGGGAAAGAAGGAAATCAGAACACGACATTACTGGGGGGCTGGAATACATTACAGTGTTGGGTCCTCTAAGGTAATTCTTCTCAGAAGGGTAATTAAAACCGAAGGCAGATTCTCATTCTCTGAAAGCAGTCACACACCTCCACCCCTGGCCAAATGGCTCATAATCCACCCATCCCTGATCCCCAGTTAAATACCCAACCCAAATATTTCCCTGTTAATCTGTGGGTGTCAGGGCCTGATGTTCACTGATGTTCAGTCCACGACAGGTGGCTTTCACAGGGGCTTCAGGCTGAGGGAGGGGCTATAAACTGAGGGAGGGGCTATACACTGAGGGAGGGGCTATATCAATCAATCAAATGTATTTATAAAGCCCTTCTTACATCAGCTAATGTCACAAAGTGCTGTACAGAAACCCCGCCTAAAACCCAAAACAGCAAGCAATGCAGGTGTAGAAGCACAGTGGCTAGGAAAAACTCCCTAGAAAGGCTGGAACCGAGGAAGAAACCTAGAGAGGAACCAGGCTCTGAGGGGTGTTGATGTATAGTGTAGTCTGGTCCCAGATCTCTGTGTTGATGTATAGTGTAGTCTGGTCCCAGATCACTGTGTTGATGTATAGTGTAGTCTGGTCCCAGATCTGTGTTGATGTATAGTGTAGTCTGGTCTCAGATTTCTGTGCTGTTTTTCTCCATGGTAATTGTCGTGCTTTCGAATGGTAGGCCTAGTAGTAGGAATGGCTTACTGCAGACAGAGCTAAAAGGCTTGCATGCTGAAAGCTTCATAGCACCAGCCCAGCATCACAAGTGAGGGATTTTCAGTAGAAAAGCTCAGGGGTGAAGGCAATATGATTTGACAGAGATGAGAGGGTCTGCAATCTCCTGAGCCACTGTAACCCCCATCCTCCTCTTCTTCTCTCTCTTCTTCTTTCTGTCTCTCCCTCTTTCTCAATCTTCTTCTCCCCCTCTCTCTCTCTCTCTCTGCCTCCCCCTCTACCTCCCTCCCTCCCTCTTCTACTCCTGTTCTGACTAATTGCCCAATTATGTTTTTGTGTCTTTTCTCCCTCCGAGCTCTGCTTAATGAAACACTATCACACAGGGACAGAGGAAATCACAAGCAGAAAAACAAGAGAAACAGATATGAAAAACAAACAAAGAAAAACCTAGAAAGGAATGGCGGCCACACCAATAATATCTGCTGGCCTGCATACATTATTTATGATCACACATCATTACTGAAATCATTTCAACCTGAGACGGGGGCGGACAGACTGACATTCTGATGGTTTGACAGAGGAAATCGATGATTCGTTGAATTACTAACAGAGAAGAACAGCAGGGGTTAATAACCTCTATACTCAACATGAGCCTGTCCGCACAATTTGACTTGGTTAAACTAGCAGCAGGAATATCTAAGATGGCCTGTCATAGAGAAAGCTGTTGCTGAGCTGAGACAAATGAAATTGTCACAGAGGTGAGTTATAAACAACCTCTTGGTCTAGGTTGACAGGAGAAATGGCAGAAAACATTTCATTCTCATTCCCGTTACAAATGTACAGCACTAGAGTGAAGGATTGGATTCCAGCGGGGTTGTTCTGTCTTTCTCTTTTGTAGAAGGGACAAGGTTGAGGATTGTAAACAAATGTGTCTGGAACATGTTCTGTTGAAACCCTTTGAGAAGGGAAAAGGGTCAGGAAGGAAGAGAAAGATAGGAAGAAGGGGGAACAAGAGCGGAAAATATAAGGAGCGATGGGGAAAGTAGACACACATGGTTCTAGGCTAGGGCCATATGAGGGGTAGAGCAAAGGAAACAGAAAGAGAGACAGACAGGGAGAGAGAAAGTAAAAGCAAACAGAAACGATTAGAAAGAGACAGAGCAAGAGCAAATGTATATGGATTGAAGAGAGAGGAGAAAAACACTGAACTGCATACTTTGATCTAAACACTCCCTGACGTCATTGAGAGGTTCTGCACTGACAGTCTGACAGATGTGGCCTAAGCAGTGAGTCTAACCCAAATGGCACCCTATTCCCTTTATAGTGCACTACTTTTGTCCAAGGTCCATAACGTTCTGGTCAAAGTAGTGCACTATGTAGTATAGGTGCCATTTGGGACTAGCCCATAGTCCTGTGGTCCAGCTGCGCCTGAGAGGGGAGAACATCAACATCACCATGTATTAGTGTGCAGTTACCACACATGACAACACATGCACACTCTAATACTGTCCACATGAAAACACAGGAAGGGAACACAGACAATTGACAATGACATGATCCAGTTATCATCAGCCTATCATTATAGTTAAATAACCCAGCACCAGCAGTCATTAACAGTGGTCACAGTGTTTGACCCATGCAATTACAGTGCAAACACAACCACACTATAGGATGTACTTCTCTAGTTGTCCAATGTGGGGATTGATTGCTGGAACACAGCGATTCTCTCTCTCTCTCTCTCTCTCTCTCTCTCTCTCTCTCTCTCTCTCTCTCTCTCTCTCTCTCTCTCTCTCTCTCTCTCTCTCTCTCTCTCTCTCTCTCTCTCTCTCTCTCTCTCTCTCTCTCTCTCTCTCTCTCTCTCTCTCTCTCTCTCTCTCTCTCTCTCTCTCTCTCTCTCTCTCTCTCTCTCTCTCTCTCTCTCTCTCTCTCTCTCTCTCTCTCTCTCTCTCTCTCTCTCTCTCTCTCTCTCTCTCTCTCTCTCTCTCTCTCATTCATGTGTCCTGTTCCTTCTCAGTCTGCCAGGTGGCACATAGAACTGGAGCCGTGGGCCAGTGACAACCACTCCCTGGAGGAGGAAGCACGGAGGTTCCTCAGCTACATCACTACACCACAGGTGGGTCACACTCAGTCAATGCCTGTGTCTCAAATGGCACCCTACTTCCTATAGTTCTCTACCTTGGACCAGGGCTCTAGTCAAAAGGACTACACTTTATAGGGAATGGGGTACCATTTGGGGCTCACACAATGTTATTACATGTCATATCTGTACAATATTCAGATATACACAGATACATGCAGTGTACATGTTAACATAATACAAGTGCAGTGAATGAATATTGTAGATACTGTATCTGATCTAGATTATAAAGCCAGATGGAGTGTCCTGTTTCTAGAACGTTGCACTGTTTAGAATCGGGGAGGAGACCAAAGTGGCTGCAGGACCATGTGACTGTTCTCAAATTGCACCATAGTCACTGTAGTGCACTACTTAGTGGTGCACTGTGTTGGGAATAGGGTGCCATTTGGGACACTGAATGGTTATTCAAATTAGCTGCTGCTGTGGAGGCTGACTTGAACTAAAGCTTCTATAGATGATTCAGTACAGTACTTTGTCATGCCAGTCAGAGTTGCATAAAGGTCTAACTGGTAAATAAACAGAGAATAACCAACTCTAACTGCAAACAAAGCACCCTTTTCATATTATGCTCATTGAAAAAGATGTTGTCTTGCTTGACAGCTCACACATGGGTCATTACTCTAATGATTACCATAGAGATGGCATTCTGATTTGTCTGATTCGTCTGATTCGTCTGGTTCCTACTACATCAATGAGAGGATCTTGCCTTGTTAGATTGTCTGTGCCATAGGAAATAACAACCAATCGATTGAAACGTTGTTGTGTTGTGTGAGGATGAAGATTGAGAGAAAAAGACAAACTTGGCTTTATGTCCTTGTGTCTTACAGTCAGCAAAATATGCTCTGTGTGATGGAGGCTTCAGCATCGGTGAAGGTGTTTAAATGGTACATCGGATCCTTGCTAACAGTCCAAGTATTTTCTGATAATGAAGGCATTCAAATTAAGTTAAGAAACATTGGCAACTTATTATCTTGTCTTTCATATACTGTGGGCCTACAGCCCTTCTAATAATAAACATCT
The DNA here is from genome assembly GCF_023373465.1 of Oncorhynchus keta. NCBI lineage: Eukaryota > Metazoa > Chordata > Actinopteri > Salmoniformes > Salmonidae > Oncorhynchus > Oncorhynchus keta. Next base: position 25,708,673 of record NC_068428.1, read on the forward strand.
ACTCTATATCTAGCATAGCAGGCATGCTGCTCATAATGAATAAGCCTATGGGGAGTGTGTGTGTGTGTGTGTGTGTGCGAGGGGGTGTGTGTGGATGGAGGGGTGGTTGTTTGTGTGGGTGGAGGGAAGGGTGCGTGAAGGCGGGTAGTTGGGGGTGAGTCATCCATCATCTACACTGACAGGCGGAGAGGGAGTTGCCATGGAGATTACAGTGTACCTCAGCAGTAATTCTGACTGACGTCGTGGTTGGCAGAACTCAGCCTCTGAGAGAGACACGCTGCACTGGGATTGTGCAATGAATAGAATTACACACACATACATACTGCATAAACACACACACATATACACTGAGTGTACAAAACATTAGGAACACCTTCTCTTTCCATGACATGACCAAGTTAATCCAGGTGAAAGCTAAGATCTCTTATTGATGTCACCTGTTAAATCCACTTCAATCAGTGTCGATGAAGAGGAGGAGACGGGTTAAAGAAGGATTTTTAAGCCTTGAGACAATTGAGACATGGATTGTGTATGTGCAAATCAGAGGGTGAATGGGCAAGACAAAATATCCCCTAGAACAGGGGATGGTAGTAGGTACCAGGCACACCGGTTTGAGTGTGTCAAGAACTGGAACGCTGCTGGGTTTTTCACACTCAACAGTTTCCTATGTGTATCAAGAATGGTCCACCCACCCAAAGGACATCCAGACAACTTGACATAACTGTGAGAAGCATTGGAGTCAACAATTTTGGCACCTTGTAGAGTCCATGTCCTGACGAATGGAGGCTGTTCTGAGGGCAAAGTGGTGGGGTGCAACTTAATATTAGGAAGGTGTTCCTCATGTTTTGTTCACTCAGTATATATACACACACACACACACACACGCACACGCACACACACGCACACACACACACACACACACACACACACACACACACACACACACACACACACACACACACACACACACAAGCAAACAAACACACACACACACACACACGATTGATAAATATAATATTTTGCAGTGTTGCAGTGTATTCAAAATGACAACAAAGTGTCACAACCTCTCTGTACAGAGTAGATTCATCATAGCTCACGATATAGAAAGAATACTGATGCAGTAAAACACTTGTTCAGATGAACAACAATGATGGGCCAATACTGTTCAATACCCAAATCAAATCAAAGTTTATTTGTCAAGTGCGCTGGATACAACAGGTGTAGACCTTACAGTTAAATGCTTACTTCCAGGCTCTAACCAATAGTGCAAAAAAGGTATTAGGTGAACAATGGGTAGGTAAAGAAATAAAACAACAGTAAAAAGACAGGCTATATACAGTAGCGAGGCTATAAAAGTAGCGAGGCTACATACAGACACTGGTTAGTCAGGCTGATTGAGGTAGTATGTACATGTAGATATGGTTAAAGTGACTATGCACATATGATGAACAGAGAGTAGCAGTCATGTAAAAGAGGGGTTGGCGGGTGGTGGGACACAATGCAGATAGCCCGGTTAGTCAATGTGCGGGAGCACTGGTTGCTCGGCCCAATTGAGGGAGTATGTACATGAATGTATAGTTAAAGTGACTATGCATATATAATAAACAGAGAGTAGCAGCAGTGTAAAAGAGGGGTTGGGGGGGGGGGCCACACAATGCAAATAGTCCGGGTAGCCATTTGATTACCTGTTCAAGAGTCTTATGGCTTGGGGGTAAAACTGTTGAGAAGCCTTTTTGTCCTAGACTTAGCACTCCTGTACCGCTTGCCATGCGGTAGTAGAGAGAACAGTCTATGACTGGGGTGGCTGAGGTCTTTGACCATTTTTAGGGCCTTCCTCCGACACTGCCTGGTGTAGAGGTCCTGGATGGCAGGCAGCTTAGCACCAGTGATGTACTGGGCTGTACGCACTACCCTCTGTAGTTCCTTGCGGCCAGAGGCTGAGCAATTAATTTACCAGGCAGTGATGCAACCAGTCAGGATGTTCTCTATGTTACAGTTGTAGAACCTTTTGAGGATATTTTTAGTTTCCTGAGGGGAATAGGCTTTGTGTGCCCTCTCCATGACTGTCTTGGTGTGTTTGGACCATTCTAGTTCGTTGGTGATGTGGACACCAAGGAACTTGAAGCTCTCAAACTGCTCCACTACAGCCCCGTCGATGAGAATGGGGGTGTGCTCGGTCCTCCTTTTCCTGTAGTCCACAATCATGTCCTTAGTCTTGGTTACGTTGAGGGAAAGGTTGTTATTCAGGCACCACACGGCCAGGTCTCTAACTTCCTCCCTAAAGGCTGTCTCCTCGTTGTTGGTGATCAGGCCTACCACTGTTGTGTCGTCTGCAAACTTAATGATGGTGTTGGAGTCACTCTTGGCCATGCAGTTGTGGATGAACAGGAGTACAGGAGGGGACTGAGCATGCACCCCTGGTGTTGAGGATCAGCGTGGCAGATGTGTTGCTACCTATACCACACACTTTTGCTGGTTATGCAATTATGAACCGCTACAGCACATAACCAACCACATTATGAACTTCAACAGCAAAGCAAAATCTTCCAATACAACAGAATCATCACTACCACAGCCAGTACATGGATGGATAAAGGGCTGTTTAAAATTCTATTCCATTCGGTATTTTATGTTTTTGGTATGGCTCTTTTTACAATGTCTTTGTTACGTCCTGCCTTCCTTTTATGTCATAAGCTCTGTTAGGAGAGGCCAAATGGCATATTCATCTCTATGGATAAATGTTTCTCTTCTAAAGATTGAAGCAGTCGGAAACAAGACATTCCAAAGCCTTATGACATCACAAAGAGAAAGAACGCCCCTAAAGATTCTAGACTCCTTACAGATAGGAAACATTTGTCCATTATTTTTTGTGGCATGGGAAAGAATGCAGAAATGTCAACAGACTTTGTAAAGGGCAGATGGAGTGGTTAATGAATGCTGTAAGAGACAAATAACAGACATGGATATGGGTCTAGCACAGGATCACTATGATACAATGCAGGAGAGATCAGAACACAGATCAAATCATGGTTTTAGTCAGACTGTTATTAACATGATGGTTCAATGAGGTTGAGAAAGAGAAGGATTAGTCACCGGTCTCTGCAGAGCAGTGGACTGGACAGTATCCCACACAGGGAGCCACACAGCCTAAGCTGCAGATCTGTAAGGGAAAGACATTGTGATTACAGCACATGATCAGTCTCAGTCTCTGTCAATGTCCGCTGGCCCAGTCAGGGTTCAGACAGTCTCTGGAGACAGTAGAGATAAAGCAATCAGACAGCAAACAGTCATAAATCCTGTCTGTTTCAAAACCTCCCACCCACACACTCAGACATTCAGGACGCTCACACACACACACACACACACACACACACACACACACACACACACACACACACACACACACACACACACACACACACACACACACACACACACACACACACACACACACACACACACACACAATTGAATTGTTGACTGGCACTAGCTGAACCTGTCATTCACCTTGGGAAGCGTTTTCTTTCTCCTTTGTCAATGGAATCCTTGAACATTAAGACAAGATGAAGGTGCCCTGTCACTTGTTGTGGGATGGAGAATCATGTTAAGGATGGAGGATGCATTTCTTAACACTAAATCCAATCTTTTCTCCTTTACTGAAACCAAAAGGAAAAGAAGGCGAGGGGTAGAGGAGGAGAAATTGAGAGAGTGCTGCAAGATGAGAAAAAAACATGTTGAAATAGGAATAAGGCACCTGGTGAATGAATCTCAGAATGTGTGTACAGTATGTGGGTGTGTGGTGAACATGTGATGGGACAGGGGCAAGCATAACTATGGTATATGGCGTGGATGATTATAAGGATGGTGATACCAATTCACGATAATGTTAACGATGGTGATGTTGATACCAATTACGATAATGTTAACGATGGTGATGTTGATACCACCACGGCGATAATGTTAACGATGGTGATGTTGATACCAATTGCGATAATGTTTAACGATGGTGATGTTGATACCAATTACGATAATGTTAACGATGGTGATGATGATACCAATTACGATAATGTTAACGATGGTGATGATGATACCAATTACGATAATGGAAATGATGGTGATGATGATGGTCCTTCTGTAGCTCAGTTGGTAGAGCATGGCGCTTTTGTAACGCCAGGGTAGTGGGTTCGATCCCGGGACCACCCATACGTAGAATGTATGCACACATGACTGTAAGTCGCTTTGGATAAAAGCGTCTGCTAAATGGCATATATTATTATTATTATACCAATTACGATAATGGTAACGATGGCGATGATTATAACGATTACGCTAATGACAACGATGGTGATCACAATTACGATAATGATAACGATGGCAATGATAATAATGATGACAATTATATTTTTGGGGACAGGTGTATTAATGACCCCTGTCTACCTACAGGAGTTTTGTGCCCCCCCTTCCCCAGAGAGCCCCGTGGTACAGGGAGGTCAGGAGGGGCCAGAGGGGCGCTGGGCAGTGTGTTTGGACAGCAGGTTCAGCCTGGCACAACGGATACACATCCAACACTGCCGGGTCTACTCTCTAGGGTGAGTACACACACACACAGGCACGCACACACACACACAAACATGCACACGAACGCATACACACCTCCGCATGCACACACACACAGCACGGGCATACACACGCACGCACGCACGCACACACATAGGAACAGCCTGGCCCAAACCAATCACATCATATCTCTGGAGTAAGTGTCAGGTAATCTGGTGGCTATATTGCAGGTTATAAAGGTATTTGACCTTCCAGGAGAGGCTGTGTCCCTGCTGTATTTCCAGGGCGGAGCTGGACTGGCTGGGCTTGGGAGTGGCAACATGGTAGAGTGGAGGGTTAAATAGATTAAACCCCTGGAGGGCCTATTAATGTGGGTGTTGAGAGACCGCACAGGTGTGCTGACAGCTGCAGGGTTGGCAGTAAAGCAGGCTCTGGACACTAAGAGGGAAAGTAAAGGACAGTATAGGAGGGAAGAGGATGGTAGAGGATGGTAGAGGACGGTAGAGGATGGTAGAGGACGGTAGTGGACGGTAGTGGACGGTAGAGGACGGTAGAGGACGGTAGAGGACGGTGGAGGATGGTGGAGGATGGTAGAGGACGGTAGAGGACGGTAGAGGACGGCAGAGGACGGTAGAGGACGGCAGAGGAGGGTAGAGGAGGGTAGAGGACGGCGGAGGACGGTGGAGGACGGTGGAGGACGGTAGAGGATGGTAGAGGACGGTAGAGGACGGTAGAGGACGGTAGAGGACGGTAGAGGAGGGCAGAGGACGGTGGAGGATGGTAGAAGGCGGGTTGAAGGAGTGTAGAAGGTGGGATGGTAGTGGACGGGAGAGGATGGTAGAGGATCTCAGAGGAGGGTAGAGGACGGTAGAGGACGGTAGAGGACGGTAGAGGATGGCAGAGGAGGGTAGAGGACGGTGGAGGACGGTAGAGGACGGTAGTGGACGGTAGTGGACGGTAGTGGGCGGCAGGGACGGTAGAGGGCGGTAGAGGACGGTAGACAGTAGTGACGGTAGTGGACGGTAGAGGACGGTAGAGGACAGGGGGTAGAGGACGGTAGAGACAGTAGTGGACGGTAGAGGACAGTAGTGGACAGTAGTGGACGGTAGAGGACGGTAGAAGGGCAGTTGTAGAGGGTAGAAGAGGACGGTGGAAGGACGGTGGAGAGGGCGGTGGAGGACCGGAGCACGTAGAGGACACGGTAGAGGATGGCAGAGGAGGGGGGTAGAGGACGGTGGAGGATGGTAGAAGGCGGGTTGAAGGCATGTAGAAGGTGGGTAGAAGGCGGAACATGACTTTAGAGGACTTTAGAGGAGGGTAGAGGACGTAGAGGAGGGGTAGAGGACGGTACAGGAGCATAGACGAGGTAGAGGGAGCGTAGAGGACGGTAGAGGATGGTAGAGGACGGTAGAGGGGACGGTAGAGGACGGTAGAGGACAGTAGTGGGCGGTGGGACGGTAGAGGACGGTAGAGACGGTAGAGGACGGTAGAGGATTTGTAGAGGACGGTAGAGGACCGTAGAGGATGGTGAAGGATGGTAGAGGACTGTAGAGGACGGTAGAGGAGGGAAGAGGACGGTAGAGGACGGTAGAGGACGGTAGAGGACGTTAGAGGACGGTAGAGGACTGTAGTGGACGGTAGAGGAGGGTAGAGGACGGTAGAGGACGGTAGAGGACGGCAGAGGAGGGTAGAGGACGGTAGAGGACGGTAGAGGATGGTAGAGGACGGAAGAGGAGGGTAGTGGACAGTGGAGGATGATAAAAGGCGGGTTGAAGGCGGAAGATGACTTTAGAGGACTTTAGAGGAGGGTAGAGGACGTAGAGGAGGGTAGAGGAGGGTAGAGGACGGTACAGGAGCATAGACGAGGGTAGAGGAGCGTAGAGGACAGTAGAGGTTAGAGTACGTAGAGGAGGGTAGAGGAGGGTAGTGGAGCGGAGAAGACAGTAGAGGAGGTTAGAGGACGGTGGAGGATGGTAGAGGAGAGTAGAGGACGGTAGAGGAGAGTAGAGGACGGTAGAGGAGAGTAGAGGACGGTAGAGGACGGTAGAGGAGGGCAGAGGACGGTAGAGGAGAGTAGAGGAGAGTAGAGGACGGTAGAGGAGAGTAGAGGACGGTAGAGGAGAGTAGAGGACGGTAGAGGAGAGTAGAGGAGGGCAGAGGACGGTAGAGGAGAGTAGAGGAGAGTAGAGGACAGTAGAGGACGGTAGAGGAGAGTAGAGGACGGTAGAGGAGGGTAGTGGACCGTAGAATACAGTAGAGGAGGTTAGAGGACGGTGGAGGATGGTAGAGGAGAGTAGAGGACGGTAGAGGAGAGTAGAGGATGGTAGAGGAGAGTAGAGGACGGTAGAGGAGAGTAGAGGACGGTAGAGGACGGTAGAGGAGGGCAGAGGACGGTAGAGGAGAGTAGAGGACGGTAGAGGAGAGTAGAGGACGGTAGAGGAGGGTAGAGGAGGGTTGAGGACGGTAGAGGAGGGTTGAGGACGGTAGAGGAGAGTAGAGGAGGGTAGAGGACGGTAGAGGAGGGTTGAGGACGGTAGAGGAGGGTAGAGGAGGGCAGAGGACGGTAGAGGAGAGTAGAGGAGAGTAGAGGACGGTAGAGGAGAGTAGAGGACGGTAGAGGAGAGTAGAGGTCGGTAGAGGAGGGTTGAGGACGGTAGAGGAGAGTAGAGGACGGTAGAGGAGAGTAGAGGTCGGTAGAGGAGGGTTGAGGACGGTAGAGGAGAGTAGAGGACGGTAGAGGACGGTAGAGGGAGGGTTGAGGGGCGGTAGAGGAGGGTAGAGGAGGGGTTGAGGACGGTAGAGGAGTGTTGAGGTCGGTAGAGAGGGCAGAGGACGGTAGAGGAGAGTAGAGGAGAGTAGAGGACGGTAGAGGAGAGTAGAGGACGGTAGAGGAGAGTAGAGGACGGTAGAGGAGGGAGGTAGAGGTCAGTAGAGAGGGTTGAGGACGGTAGAGGAGAGTAGAGGACGGTAGAGGAGAGTAGAGGTCGGTAGAGGAGGGTTGAGGACGGTAGAGGAGAGTAGAGGACGGTAGAGGACGGTAGAGGAGGGTTGAGGACGGTAGAGGAGGGTAGAGGAGGGTTGAGGACGGTAGAGGAGTGTTGAGGTCGGTAGAGGAGGGCAGAGGACGGTAGAGGAGAGTAGAGGAGAGTAGAGGACGGTAGAGGAGAGTAGAGGACGGTAGAGGAGAGTAGAGGACGGTAGAGGAGAGTAGAGGTCGGTAGAGGAGGGTTGAGGACGGTAGAGGAGAGTAGAGGACGGTAGAGGAGAGTAGAGGTCGGTAGAGGAGGGTTGAGGACGGTAGAGGAGAGTAGAGGACGGTAGAGGACGGTAGAGGAGGGTTGAGGACGGTAGAGGAGGGTAGAGGAGGGTTGAGGACAGTAGAGGAGTGTTGAGGTCGGTAGAGGAGGGCAGAGGACGGTAGAGGAGAGTAGAGGAGAGTAGAGGACGGTAGAGGAGAGTAGAGGACGGTAGAGGAGAGTAGAGGACGGTAGAGGAGGGTTGAGGACGGTAGAGGATGGGTGGGAATGCGGCAGTAAACCTTTAGGGATTACCCCTCACTGTTGGCTGTCTGCCTGTTTATAGCAGGGTCAAAGGTCACATTAATTGGTTGGAGGGAAACGTATCGGATTTGTTATTGGTGACTGATGAACACACACAGATACAAGTGAAATGCACACACATATACACACACATATACACACACACGCACAAACACACACATGACAAAGCTCCAAAGTAATACCGGTCCGTACCATATCTACTAAAGTAATGTATCATTTTGTCAAAAACTGACACTTTTCATAATGTTACTTTTAGTAATGCCCACTCATGTCAAAGTACGCTATAAAAGTACATCATATACTGTGTATATATATATATATATACCTGTCTGTATTGATCTAATGATCTGTGGGTTGGTTTTGTCTGCCACATTAGTTTGATGGACTCTTGTAATAGCCGATCAACAGGAGTATATCACCTCCCTTATCACTCACATCACAACTGTAGGAGAGAGAGAGAGAGAGAGAGAGAGAGAGAGAGAGAGAGAGAGAGAGAGAGATGAGAGTGAGAGTTGGGTTAGCGAGAGAGAGGGGGGGTGAGAGTGAGAGAGAGAGATGGGTTGAGAGAGAGAGGGGGTTAGGAGAGAGAGAGAGAGATAGGAAGTACAGAACATCATTAAGCGCGTTATCCCTCTAATCGACCAGAGAATAACAGACCTGTAACTGGTGCCCAGATTTGGTCTTGGTCAGGAAAAGGTCAAGCCAACCATGATGAAATCTGGTTTGTTCCTTTCAGCATGGCTGTTCACATAACCTTTGGTCCTATATGTACGGAACTACCAGTTCCAGTGATATTTGAGGATACAAACTGTGGACAAGAGTATTTTATAGTGGAGAGAGAGACAGCCACGAAGCTATTGCACCATGAAACCAATGGGACCTTGCCACACATCTGGAAAGTATTGGAGGGAGGGAGGGAGAGAGGGAGAGAGGGAGAGAGGGAGAGAGAGAGAGAGAGAGAGAGAGAGAGAGAGAGAGAGAGAGAGAGAGAGAGAGAGAGAGAGAGATTAGGGAAACAATATAAATAGGTTAATTTCACTAAGGGGGCATTTTGAAGATGCACACAGGTGCATCTTCAACAGTTCTGAATATGTGACCTCACACAACATGCATCCTTCATAAAATAAGTCATAAATCATGACAATCCTTTTTGAGCATGACCAAAATAATTCACCTGGTCATTCTGCGTCATGGAAATATCAGATGTTCCTCATGTTTTGTACACTCAAGTATGTGGACACCTGCTCATTGAACATCTCATTCCAAAATCATGGGTATTAATATGGAGTTGGTCCTCCACTTTGCTGCTATAACAGCCTCCATTCTTCTGGGAAGGCTTTCCACTAGATGTTGGAACATTGCTGTGGGGACTTCCATTCAGCCACAAGAGCATTAGTGAAGTCGGGCACTGATGTTGGGCGATTAGGCCTGGCTCGCAGTCGGCGTTCCAATTCATCCCAAAGATGTTCATTGGGGTTGAGGTCAGGGCTCTTTGCAGGCCAGTCAAGTTCTTCCACACTGATCTCAAAAATCTATTTCTGTATGGACCTCCCCTTTATGCACGGGGCATTGTCATGCTGAAACAAGAATGGGTCTTCCCCAAAGTGTTGGCACAAAGTTGGAAGAACAGAATTGTCTAGAATGTCATTGTATGCTGTAACGTTAAGATTTCCTTCACTGGAACTAAACGGCCCGAACCATGAAAAACAACCCCAGACAATTATTCCTCCTCCACCAATCTTTATACCACTCCAGCCGACGCTTTGCACTTGGTGATTTTAGGCTTGGGTGCCGCTGCTCGGCCATGGAAACCCATTTCATGAAGCTCCCGACAAACAGTTATTGTGTTGACGCTGCTTCCAGAGGCAATTTGGAACATAGTAGTGAGTGTTGCAACCAAGGACAGGCGATTTTTACACGCTACAGCACCTGGCGATCCTGTTCTGTGAGCCTGTGTGGCCTACCACTTCAGCGGTTGAGCCGTTGTTGCCTGGGGCAGTTGACCGGGACAGTTCTAGCAAGGCAGAAATTTGATGAACTGACTTGTTGGAAAGGTGGTATCCTATGACGGTGCCACATTGAAAGTCACTGAGCTCTATGGGCCATTATACTGCCAATGTTTGTCTATGGTGATTGCACGGCTGTGTGCTTGATTTTATACACCAGTCAGGTTATGGCTGAAATTGCCGAATCCACTAATTTGAATGGGTGTCCACATACCTTTGTTTATATACTGTATATTATCATCTGAAGACGAGCCAGGATCATATCTAAGCTCCTCCAACCAAGTTCTGACGAATACAATAATAACAAACAGCCCCCATCAGCAGAGGAAACTGCGGGTAATAAATACCTGCAACAGTAAATCAATCAGGGTCGTGTTCTGAAAAGAAATATTTCAGGAGAGGTCATTAAAATGACATTAGAAGTTATACCCCTGAGTATCTCTCCCTCTTTCCTGTCCCCTGTGTCCGTGGCCTCGATTTCTCTCTTTCCTTCTCTGTCTGTGTCTGTGTCTGTGTCTCTATCTATCTATCTATCTATCTATCTATCTATCTATCTATCTATCTATCTATCTATCTATCTATCTATCTATCTCACACACACACACACACACACACACACACACACACACACACACACACACACACACACACACACACACACACACACACACACACACACACACACACACACACACACACACACACACACACACACACACACACACACACACACACGTCTGTAGATAGTTGGTTGTCATGCTGTAGCCAGGAATGTCTGGTATTTTATCTCCAGGAAAATTGTGTCCTTCTTTACCTAATAACACCCCCACCCCACCCAACACTACACTCCACTGCTCAAATTAAGATCTGTAAAACACAAATGTAAAATATAATATTGTGTCTGTGCGTGCGCTACGTGCATGCTGTTAAATGAGGCGTGAGTGGCGGTGCCCAGGCAGGATGAGCAGATGTTCTTTCATTGGCCTGGCGCATCGCATGGGGGACCATGGTGTGATTTCACACATGAAATACCAAGGACCCATACTTTACCCCCATCTCTACTTCCTTTTTCTCATTCTATCCATCCCTTTCCTCCCTCCCACCACTCTAGTTTTCTGTCTGTCTTTCACTCTCTTTCTGTTTCTCCCTCTCCTTTTCTCTCCCTCTATTCCTGCCCTGGAGGTGTCGCACACAGAGCAGAACTGCTGTGTGTTAATGGAGTCACTCATAAATTCCCTAATGCAGTCCCCAGTCCCATAGCCCTCATCCCCAGTCCCATAGTCCTCATCCCCAGTCCCATAGCCTTCATCCCCAGTCCCATAGTCCTCATCCCCAGTCCCATAGCCTTCATCCCCAGTCCCATAGTCCTCATCCCCAGTCCCATAGTCCTCATCCCCAATTCCATAGCCCTCATCCCCAGTCCCATGGTCCTCATCCCCAGTCCCATAGCCTTCATCCCCAGTTCCATAGCCCTCATCCCCAGTCCCATAGCCTTCATCCCCAGTCCCATAGCCTTCATCCCCAGTTCCATAGCCCTCATCTTCAGTCTCATAGTCTCCATATCTTAAGTAGTGCAGAAAGGAAGAAGTGTTCTTCTTTGACTTTCAGAGACCTCACTCACCATCACATTTGTGCTCCTTGTAACTGGATAGTGGATATGGTTTAACAGGTTGGAGGAGATATGTATGGTAGATGGAGAGAGAGAGGGGCAGAGAGAGAAGGGGGATAAGAGAGTGAGAGATGGATAGAGGATCACTTATTACCCAGAATATGTGATCATACATGGGATCAGGGATCATTAGAAGCAGTGATGGTGTTGATAAAGCTAAAATGACCATAGTCCACCCTTGTGTCATAACCCCCACCCCCGACACACACACACACACACACACACACACACACACACACACACACACACACACACCTTTGTTGTTGTCATGACACCACGGTCAACAGGGAATCCGCTATAATCCCCATGTTTGAAGAACTGTTCGCTCTGACAGCAGCGGTTCTGTCTTTCCCCGCTTTCACCACACAGTCTTGTGGGACAGAGGATAACTACCTGCAGACACTGTGTGATTACCACCCTCTTCTATCAGACATGTACTCCAGGAAAGCAGACAGACATGGGTTGCATCACAAATGGCACCCTATTCTCTGTATGGTGCACTACTTTTGACCATTGCCCTGAGGGACCTTAACCTGTCGTTGTGCCCCTGAACAAGGCAGTTAACCCACTGTTCCTAGGCCATCATTGAAAATAAGAATTTGTTCTTAACTGACTTGCTGAGTTAAATAAAGTTTTAAAAAATATAGATGATTATATATAAAAAAGGGAATAGGGAGCCATTTGGGACGCACACAGAGTCACCATGAAGGTACTTGGTCTTTCCCCCATCCTCTCATCAAAACAGCAAGCCCTGTCATCTGAAGTATCTTTTGACTAAAACGATAGCGAAGAACAAGCCATTCTTCTGGTAGGGCCAGCTATGATACCATTAGTGGTTGTGTTAACTGAATCATTTAGCAGAGAGAGTAACAGAGATGTCTGAAGGCAGCATTTCCCTCCCTGCCTTTACCTCTCTCATCTCATCCCTGCATCCCCCTCCTAAACGCATGATTGTCTACGGGGGACCAGAGTAGCTCATCCATGAGAAATTAGCTTTGAGAGATACTCCCTGAGCCACAATTACTGTACAGAGATACAGCGAGCCACATCATGAACAACACGCTCAGATACACAGACAGGGAGATGGAGATAGAGGCAGGGGGAGATGGAGAGAAAGAGAACCCTCTATGTAGGGTTCTTCAAAGAACCCCCTGTATATTGTTCTACCTGGAACCCTCTATGAAGGGTTCTGCCTAGAACACTCTGAAGGGTTCTACCAAGAACCATTTTATAATCTAACGGTTCTTCCTAGAACCCTCTATGAACGGTTCCACCAGCCTTATTAGCCTTTAAAATTTTATTATTTATGACAATATATTACATACATCATAATGCCTTTATTTGATGGCCTAGTTATCTCCTGGTTACAAGCCACATCAGGCCTGCAAGTCCCATTATGCTGGTTTGCAAAGTGATGGGCAATTCCTATTGGAATCCAGCCAGAGTTCCAGCCAGGATATCCAAAAGAGGAATTGTTAATCACCCGCAACTTCCATTCAGAATGACTGCCAGGGTAGTGGAAATTGAATACTGAGAAGACCTCAATCATCTAAACTGGAACAACCATCTCAGTAACGGTTGCAATAAATCCAACAGATTGGATTAGTTTAGAAAAGTGTGTTATTTGTCTTTGTATAGCATTACAGTTATTAACCAATCAATGTAAATGCAAAAACACAGATATTAAAGTAAAACAAACAATTCTGAAAATCTCCCTGCAATAAAACATGCTGGGAAATATTATATATGGTTCTGTGAAGAACCCTTATTTCCTTCCAAAGAATCAACAAGGAACCCTTTCTTCCAAAAACGGTTCTTAGGATGTTAAAGGTTCTAGATAAAACCATTTGCCTTACAAAGAACCCTTGTCTTCCAAAAAGGGTTCTTCTGAGCAAAAGGGTTCTTGGTAGAACCCTATCCCTCCACAAATAACTATTTTGGCATAATTTTTCCTTAGAGTGAACCAGACAAGGTAAATGCTTTCTATGCTCACTTTGAGGCAAGCAACATTGAACCATGCATGAGAGCACCAGCTATCCCGGACGACTGTGTGATCACGCTCTCCGTAGCCAATGTAAGACCTTAAACAGGTTAACATTCACAAGGCCGCTGGGCCAGATGGATTATCAGAACGCATACTCCGAGTATGCGCTGACCAACTGGCAAGTGTCTTCACTGACATTTTCAACCTCTCCCTGACTCAGTCTGTAGTACCTACATGTTTCAAGCAGACCACCATAGTCCCTGTACCCAAGAACACCAAGCACGCACTTCTGTAGCCATGAAATGCTTTGAAAGGCTGGTCATGGCTCACATCAACACCATCATCCCAGACACCCTGGACCCACTCCAATTCGCATACCACTCCAACAGATCCATAGATGATGCAATCTCCATTGCACTCCACACTTCTCTTTCCCACCTGGACAAAAGGAACACCTATGTGAGAATGCTGTTCATTGACTACAGCTCCACGTTCAACATTATAGTGCCCTCCAAGCTCATCACTAAGCTCAGGACCTTGGGACTGAACACCAGCCTCTGCAACTGGATCCTGAACTTCCTGATGGGATGTGCATGTGTGTACTCCCTGTTCACCCATGACTGCGTGGCCACGCATGACTCCAACACCATCATTAAGTTTGCTGACGGTGATAGGCCTGATCACTGATGACAATGAGACAGCATAAAGGGAGGGGGTCAGAGACCTGGCAGTGTGGTGCTAGGACAACAACCTCTTCTTCAACGTCTGCAAGATAAAGGAGCTGATCGTGGACAACTGGAAACGGAGGACCAAGCACACCCCCATGCACGTCGACAGGTCTGTAGTGGAGCTAATCAAGAGCTTCAAGTTCCTTGGTGTCCACATCACTAAGGATCTGTCATGCTCCACACACACCAACACAATCGTGAAGAGGCCACGACAACACCTCTTCCCCCTCAGGAGGCTGAAAAGATTTGGCATGGGGCCTCAAATACTCAAATAATTCTACAGCTGCACCATTGAGAGCATATTGACTGTCTGCATCACCGCTTGGTATGGGGACTGCTTGGCATCCGACTGCAAGGCGCTACAGAGGGTAGTGTGTACTGCCCAGTGCATCGCCCGGGCCGAGCTCCCTGCCATCCAGGACCTCTATACCAGGCGGTGTCAGAGGAAGGCCCTAAACCTTTTCAAAGACTCCAGCCACCCAAGTCATAGCCAAGTTAACGTTACTTATTGTGTGTTTATTATTGCTTGTATTATTACGTGTCATTAGTTTTATATTGTTTCTCTATTTTCTTTCTCTCTGCATTGTTGGGAAGGGCCAGTAAGTAAGTATTTCATTGTTAGTCTACACCAATTTATTTTTCAAAGCACAAAGCACCTGACAAATAAAATTTGATTTGACACACACCAGTTGAATCAACGTTGTTTCAAGGCATTTCAATGAAATTACATTGAACCAATGTGGAATGGACATTGAATTGATGTTTGTGCCCAGTTGGAAGAGAGGGAGGGGCAAAACAAGCCTTTGTCAGTCTTGAAAACAATCAAGAAGAAATCAAATATGTTTCTGCTCATATCCTCCCATACTTTCAGCCTTCCTCTGAATTATTAATTGAGCTGCTGAAGTGAGCAATACTTTTCAGCTCCATCAGATGTACAAACAGAAGTCCTTATACGATATGCCATATATAATTCTATCTGTAGCCATCCACTCAACCATACATCAAATATGCTGTATATAACCTTTTATCTCGGTCTCTCTCTCTTCCTCACTCCCCTCACTCTCTACCATAGGTTGGGTATGGAGGATAAGACTGTGGAGCGCTCTCTGGCCAGGGCGGGCTGTGAGGTGCACTGTTTTGACCCCAGCCTTAGGCAGGCCCACCTACAGGAGTCAGACATGTGGCTCCATCGTCTCTCCGTAGACTGGAGGGACCCCAACCCAGCCATCCCCGCCCAACGACAGCACAGCAACACCAAGAAACTGGCCACCATTCTCAATGACTTTGGACACAGACAGGTCAGAATGCACAGAGAGAGGAGAAGGGGTTTATGGGTAAAGGGAGATTACAAATGGGCCAATGTGGCCTGAGTCAGACATAAGGAATAACTCATGTATGGGATTATACCCAGAGAGTACACAGTGCCCTCCGTATTTATTGGGACAGTGAAGCATTTAAAAAAAAAATTGTCTCTATACTTCAAAAGTTTGGATTCAAACGATAGCCATAGGGTTAAAGTGTTGACTGTCTGCTTTCATTTGAGTGTATTTTCATATATTTTGAGTGAACCATTGAGATATTACAGCACTTTTTGTTCATTGTCTTTTTGTACATTATTCACGATTCATTCAGGATTATCCGTAATCATGGTAGCATCCACATTCATGTAGAAGTGTTCAGAAACATATTCTATTCTCATTTACAATAAAAGTGACTCCAAAATGGCACAATACATTATTTACCATTAATTTCTATTGGGCATAAATTAATCTGAAACACAAAATAAACAGAAAATAAATCCAACAAATTTGTAGAGTCATTTCGTGCTATCAATATCGGACTAAATACTTAACCTTTGTCTACTTTAATAGACATACAGTATATGTGAATTTGCTCAATACTTTTGCTCCCCTAAAATGTGGGGACTATGTACAAAAAGTGCTGTAAATTCTAAACCGTTCACCCATTATAGATAAAAAATAGCCTCAAGTTAAAGCTGCCAGTCTAATCTTTTGGAGTATAGAGTAATTATCCCAATAATGACAGACTGCACTCTATGTACATAATACAGTAACAACATACTCCACTACCAGCACCCAGCACACAATGTACAGGACCTGTCTATTACAGTAAATCCTATACTTGACCACAATACACACAACCCATGCAATAGTCACTACAAAAGTCACCATAAAAACAAACCAAAATTACTTATTTTTCTCACCTCAACCAGAAAAGGCTACAAGAAAATGGATCTGTTCTCTCCTTATGAGCTGAGAGGTTGAACTTTAGTATGGCTTGTTGACTCCTGAAACTCTACTGCTCATCATTCATTCCTCCAATGTCTCATCTTGCGCTGGAGGGCAGAAAACTCACTTATAGTTATGGCTTTCCTCCTTTAAACATTAGAATTCAGAATATTAAGTCCCCCAGGGCTCTGTGTTCTGCCTCATCAGATATGGATCTGCATACAAGATCAACGACACACACACACACACACACACACACACACACACACACACACACACACACACACACACACACACACACACACACACACACACACACACACACACACACAACAAGCCAGCGGTGCGTGTGTAGAACGGGGACCTTCCCTAAATACAGCAAAAGTATGCATAGCATTCGGGTGAGAATAGAAGCATTCAGACGAGGCCTACCGAGTGGCACGGTGGTCAAAAGCTGTGCCACTAGAGATACTGATTAGAGTCCAGGCTCTGTCGCAGCTGGCCGCAACCTGGAGACCCATGGGGAGGCACACAATTGGCCCAGCGTCGACCCGTTTAGGGGAGGGTTTGGCTGGCAGGGATGTTCTTGTCCGCTCTAGAGACTCCTGTGGCGGGCAGGGACCAATGAACGTTGACACGGTCGCCAGGTGTACGGTGTTTTCTCCAACAAATTGGTGCCGCTGGCTTCCGGGTTAAGTGGGCATTGTGTCAAGAAGCAGTGTGGCTCAGCTGGGTTGTGTTTCGGAGGTCACACTGCTCTCGACCTTCTCCTCTCCCGAGTCTGTATGGGAGTTTCAGTGATGGGACAAGACTAACTACCAATTGGATACCACAAAATTGGGGAGAAAAGGGGGTAAAAAAAATGTTTTATTATTTAATAAAAAATATTCGGGCGAGATCCCAGCTATACATCCTGTGGAAGGAGTTAGTCTTTGATGAGGACTTGAAGACGGTGATAATAGAAGTTTGTGGAAGTTGTATAGTGGAAAGGAGTTTACAGTTGATGTGAGATCAGTGCTGTAAAAAGGAGGTTTGGGTTGATACTCCCACACAGATAATCAATCTACCTCAACAGAATTCATCTGACTTCATTTATTTGTGCTGCTCTCGTTTTGTGAATTCTAACCTCTCACTGCATGTTCCAGAAGGCAGGGTACCTCAGTCTAATTCATCACTCTGTTTTTTCTCTCCTTTTTAGCATGAGCAACAGTTTAATCAGTGCAAATTTAAATCAGGCTCTTGAGCAGAATGCCAACAAGCCACGCACCGGCGCCTACCATTAGCAAGTCCATGCTTAGAGGCGTCAGCCATCAATTCCTCTTTTGGAACCAGAAACAAAGCTCACTATACCATACAAATTAGTGTGTGAGAAATAATTAAGACGTGTGGGTGCGTGTTCGTGTGTGTATGTGTCTGTGTGTGTGACAGATAAAGGACAGACCCCATCCCTGTACCTGCTTTAGATGCAAAGCAACACACACATCTCCATACTGTGTTTTTAATGTGAGTACACAGCTACAGAAACAACGGATTGTCTTTCTTCTCTCTGGCTTTGTGACAGAACAATAGCACGGAGAACTGATGAGTCGCTTCTAAAGGTCAAAATATGCATTAGTTTGTGTTCCTTATCGGTGATTACACAGCTCATAAATGAGTCATACCCGCTCTGGTCACCATCAGAGGCTGTCTCCATGGGGATGAACACACCAATTCAACAGTCCTTCAGATCTCATGCAAATTGATTTGCTTTCTCCTAATGCACAATAGAACAACAGTCAGAGACACTCTTTCTGACAATCAGGTCACTCACTTCTTAATGTCTCACATCCACACTGTCACAAGAGGGACACACAGCTTCCAACATGGCTTCCACTCCTCCACAATACAAGCCTTTCCTCACCATGGTTAGGGTTAGTGTTATCATGCAGGT
The DNA here is from genome assembly GCF_023373465.1 of Oncorhynchus keta. NCBI lineage: Eukaryota > Metazoa > Chordata > Actinopteri > Salmoniformes > Salmonidae > Oncorhynchus > Oncorhynchus keta. The sequence continues at coordinate 25,727,356 of NC_068428.1, forward strand.
GTCTCACATCAGTTTGGAAACAGAACAGACCCTGGACCAGTTGTTAAGCATTGAACCTGACATATTTGGAGAGCTCAAACTTGTTATCTTGTGTTAATCAGGCAGAAAAAACAAACAGCTTTAAACCGTTATGCCAAGAGGTTCAGAGCCTGTTGATGAACTTGCTGGTATTTTGGGCTATGAAGGACGCCACTAAGTTCTGCAAAAACTGCAATTAGCCGCTGAAAGAAATAATTATGGGCCTATTAGTTAGACTCAAGTGTCAGTTTCCATTTATAAAGGTTCATCAGAGGTCAGCTAACTTGTTTGTTCACACCAAACGATCAGCTTTCCTCAAAGCGTTTAGAAATGAATTCATAAAAACAAATCGTTTTATCCCTAATCTGCTTCTGTTTGATGGCTGAATGGATTTCATTCCAGCAGAAGGCCGACTCAACTCATTGAATATTGTCTGCAGTGTCTCTCTGACTGGGATGTAAAGTTTCTCTCTTATCACAAAGAGATAACAGGGTATCTGGGTTCTCAGTGATTCTGTTGAGGACATTACCTTGGCGGTGGTTAAAAATAGTGTGTAGGTGGCTGTGCATTTATCGGCTTAAACCATTAGGGGTTAGGTAAACACACACACGTTGAGCCAGCAGGCTGTGAACAGTGAACATGCTCTGTTTTCCCTCATTAGAAAGATGGAGTGATTCTGACCTCCTCCCTGTTGAGCCCAAGGGACCACAATTACTTTACTGCCTGACAGATACTTCACAACTAAAAGTCTGGGCTGAGAGACACTTTACAACTAAAGGTCTGGGCTGAGAGAGACTTCACAACTAAAGGTCTGGAATGAGAGACACATCACAACTAAAGGTCTGGGCTGAGAGAAACTTCACAACTAAAGGTCTGGGCTGAGAGAAACTTCACAACTAAAGGTCTGGGCTGAGAGAAACTTCACAACTAAAGGTCTGGGCTGAGAGAAACTTCACAACTAAAGGTCTGGGCTGAGAGAGACTTCACAACTAAAGGTCTGGGCTGACAGAGACTTCACAACTGAAGGTCTTGGCTGAGAGACACTTCACAACTGAAGGTCTTGGCTGAGAGAAATTTCACAACTAAAGGTCTGGGCTGAGAGAAACCTCACAACTAAAGGTCTGGGCTGAGAGAAACTTCACAACTAAAGGTCTGGGCTGAGAGAGACTTCACAACTAAAGGTCTGGGCTGACAGAGACTTCACAACTAAAGGTCTGCGCTGAGAGAGACTTCACAATTAAAGGTCTGGCTGAGTGTGATTTCACAACTAAAGGTCTGCGCTGACGGAGACTTCACAATTAAAGGTTTGGCGGAGTGTGACTTCACAATTAAAGGTCTGGGCTGAGAGAAACTTCACAACTAAAGGTCTTGGCTGAGAGAAATTTCACAACTAAAGGTCTGGGCTGAGAGAGACTTCACAACTGAAGGTCTTGGCTGAGAGACACTTCACAACTGAAGGTCTTGGCTGAGAGAAATTTCACAACTAAAGGTCTGGGCTGAGAGAAACCTCACAACTAAAGGTCTGGGCTGAGAGAAACTTCACAACTAAAGGTCTGGGCTGAGAGAGACTTCACAACTAAAGGTCTGGGCTGACAGAGACTTCACAACTAAAGGTCTGCGCTGAGAGAGACTTCACAATTAAAGGTCTGGCTGAGTGTGATTTCACAACTAAAGGTCTGCGCTGACGGAGACTTCACAATTAAAGGTTTGGCGGAGTGTGACTTCACAATTAAAGGTCTGGCTGAGTGTGACTTCACAACTAGAAGTCTGGGCTGAGTGTGTGGCCCAAAAGTAAAAGGCGATGGTAGACATATTTTCTAGTTGCTTTATAGCAATGCTTTAAGACTACAGTGTTTAAGACACAACACTAGGAACAAGACAAGGCTACTGCTGACCTTGGGAGAAGGGAGACTGAGGCATAGCCTCACTAAACAACTAAATAAAAGCTCCAACACCCATCGGCCTCACTGAACCTCCCTCAGTAGACCACAATTCAGGCCAAATCACCATGCACCCACCTACCCTCCCTCCCCAAATCCATCAGTTATTGCCCTACTTCCAATCCTCCCTGTCAAAGTAGTTTCTGTCTGCATATCTCTATTCCTCTCTCTCACACACACACCCACACACACACACACACACACACACTGCGGTGATCGGAAATCTCTTCAGAGATGTGTGGGGCCATATGGAGATGCTCACGCAAGACTGCAGCTTTTCGAGGGCTCACAATTTCTCATACTAGGGAAGCGAAGGGCAGATGAGCTTCAGGCGGTGTGGGCTTAGGGGACATCGAGAGGGATATGTTGTGAAGTCCTTGGGATTTGCCTTGCATGCCAGCTGATGACACATCAGGGAGAAGAAAACTGTCAAATAGAATGAAGTTATTGAAAGTAGCCCATTCAATACACACCCTGAGAAAAGTATATATTGAACAGAACCATTCTGGGATTTGTAAGACCTTCATAGCCTGGGGTCATGGGTCATAACATCCCTGTTGGTTAGGACAGTTCCCATTTTATGACATGTCTGTCCAATCAGAAACATTATATTGCCAAGGGGAGGGATCGTATCCATTGGGAGACCCAGAGACAGAAAGCACTTAATTTTGACTAGTTCTATATCTGGGGGAGCGCTGCTTTTAGGAAGGCTTGGAATGTGGGGAGAAAAGGGATTTCTGCAGTCACTAAAGACATATAAAGGTTGTGTAAAGTCTTGCTAGCCCTTTGTTTAGAGGAATGGAGTGGCTATGGGATATTGGATATGGGCTGTCAGAGAGCCAGCCAGCTAAAGTTGTTATTTTACTCTAGCCATTGAAGAAGTGTTTTTCTGTTCGACAGGTTAGATACTCAACACTTGAATTAACTTTAACACTAATGTGCTGGAAGATAAATATGATTGGTTTGTGGAAAGTTTGGGTCAACTATTGACAAATATTATTGGCAGCATTGGAATTTGCCAATGGTGAGGCCATGAGGCAATCTGCCAATGAGAGGGTAGTAAGTTACAGAGGAGAGAATAAATTGGTGAAATAAAATGTCAAAAGCAAAGAAAAGCTCTTTCATTAATAAGGCTGTGAAACAGTATGGGTTCAAGGAGTTGACATGAAACATTAAAGCACATTTAAAGGCCCAGTACAGTCCAAAACATGATTTCCTGTGTTTTATATATACAGTATTTCCACACTATGAGGTTGGAATAATACTGTGAAATTAAGACAATGCCATTTTAGTGTAATTGCTAATGAATGACCTGAAATGTCAGCTTCTTTTGGTGGGAGTTTTGGCCTTCCATGGTGACATCACCATACAGACCAATAAGAAAGAAAGTTCCAAACCTCTCTGCCAATAACATATCATTTTCACTTTTTCGCTCCCCACTCAAAACCACTTCCTGACAGTCCTATAAAAAATATTGCTTGAGAAAATGCTCTGCTAAGAAGCTATTTTGGTTTATTTTTGAACATTTTAATTGAGAAATAAAAATCACACAGAAGTTATTTAATATTAAGATAAAAACAGCTGCATTAGACCTTTAAATGGCAGCCCAAGGCCTAATATACAGTATGTGCATTGAAAGTAGCCCATGCATATGATGACTCAGTAAGATCATATCCTGAGGCCATTATTAACATTAATGTTAATGGACTTCTCTTTCTCCTCTTCACAGACCTTATACCACATTCAACCTCTCCCCGGCATATCCTCCCTCCTCCTCTACTCAGACACATCCTTTCTTCTACTTGTCCTTCAACCGACCTTCTCTCTCCCTCTTTGCACTGACTCTCCCTCACCTCCATCAAAAGGCCTTTTCCCCTCTCTCCATCTTATGTCTCTCCCTACTGCGAGATATTATCATTGTTGAGTCTCTCTCCCTCTCTGTTCCAGGTGGATGTTCTGAAGGCAGACATGGAGAGTGCGGAGTGGAAGATTCTAGAGAACCTGGTTCTAGAAGGGGTTCTGAGCTCTGTGGGTCAGCTACTACTAGAAATCCACCTCCACTGGGCGGGCTTCGAGGTGGGCGGGGACGACCCATCTGTGGTGCGCTATTGGTTCAGCCTACTGAAGGAGCTGGAGCGTGCTCACTTCCGCCTGTTCCATTACCATAGCGATCCAGCAAAGCCCCGCCTCTTCCTGCACCGGAACATTCTGAACGCCTCCAGTGCCTATACACTGGGCTGGGTCAATACCCAGTGGAGGCCCTGAGAGCTGACTGACTGATGGACAGGGCTCTGGCCAATGAGAAGGGAGATCTGGGAAATATAGTTCAGCTACGATGGGAAAGTCAATCCCATGGGATGTTTCACTTTGGTTAGCGTGATGAATCTGGTATTGGTCAGAAATAAATATCCAAAGTACTGTACTCCAGAAAAGGATTGTCTCAATCTATGGAGGTTAATGTAATATTTTGTGAGCTATACTGTACTCCTAACAAGCTCCTATCATTTCAGCATTTTGAATCACTACTCCCCTACCCTTCCCTGATATGACCTTAGACATGGTGAGGTAATTGCCTCGAGGGCCCAAAGTCCATCTGTCGGCCAGAGCTGCTTTAAAGTGGCTGTGTTGGCTGGAGGTCAGCCGGCAAGCATTGCGGCAGCCATCTCTGTCATCATGGCCTCATCTGGGCTTGGCACTGAGCCAGCCACCCCTAACAGATGCATCCACCCCTTCCTGGAGAATTATCCTCAGAGGCATGGATAATGAATAGTGAGGTAAGACCACAGCCCAAACTAATAGCCACAATTTGTCCTCAGGATCTTCTGCATTAAAAAGAGTACATAGGGCTGGGAAAGTAGCTGTCAGACTGAGGCTGAGCACACCTCATTTAGCCCAGGGATGAGTTTCTGTGGGAGGCTACTTACGAGGTGGGGGGCTGGAGGTAGTTAAGGTAAAGGCTCAAACGCTTGCCTGGGAGGACAGTCAATATGTCTTCTGAAGAGAGACAAAGACATGACCGTCTACCCAGAGAATGACCATACCTGGGTTTCAACAGACACCTACTCATTCAAGGGTTTATTTTTATTTTTACTATTTTATACATTGTAGAATAATAATGAAGACATCAAAACTATGAAATAACACATATGGAATCATGTAGTAACAAAAAATGTGTTTTATATTCTTCAAAGTAGCCGCCTGTTTGCTTTGATGACAGCTTTGCACACTTGGCATTCTCTCAAACAGCTTCAGTACTCACCTGAAAAGCTTTTCCAACTGTCTTGAAGGAGCTCCCGCATATGCTGAGCACTTGTTGGCTGCTTTTCCTTCAATCCGTGGTCCAACTCATCCCAAACCATCTCAATTGGTTTGTGGTTGTGGAGGCTAGGTCATCTGATACAGCACTCCATCACTCTCCTTCTTGGTCAAATAGCCCTTACACAGCCTGGAGGTGTGTTGGGTCATTGTCGTTTTGAAAAACAAATGATAGTCCCACTAGGTACAAACCAGATCGCTGCAGAATGCTTTGGTAGCCTTGCTGGTTAAATGTGCCTTGAATTCTAAATAAATCAGTGTCACCAGCAAAGCATCCACACACCATCACACCTCCTCCTCCATGATTCATGGTGGGAACCACACATGCAGAGATCATCCGTTCACCTACTCTGCGTCTCACAAAGACAGTGATTGGAACCAATAATCTCACATTTCGACTCATCAGACTGCCTGAAATTTTCTGGATTGATTGACCTTCACGTATTAAAGTAACGATGGACTTGTTTCTCTTTGCTTATTTGAGCTGTTCTTGCCATAATATGCACTTGGTCTTTTATCAAATAGGACTATATTCTGTATACCAACCCTACCTTGTCACAACACAACTGCTTGGCTCAAAACTCCTCAAATGACATTTAAAAAGGCACACCTTAATTTTAATGCATTCCAGGTGACCATCTCATAAAGCTGGTTGAAACAATGCAAAGAGTATGCAAAGCTGTGAAGGCAAAAGGTGGCTACTTTGAAGAATCTCAAATATTTTGATCTAACACTTTTTGGGTTACTACATGATTCCATGTGTTATTTCATAGTTTAGATTTTTTTCACTATTTTACAATGCAGAATTATTTTTTTGAATGTGTAGGTGTGTCCAAACTTTTTGCTAGTACTGTAGGGAAAACAACTATCAAGGATGTGAAGAATCGCCTCAATTGCCTCACTCACTCGTCTTAGGTCAATGCACATTTAACATGTATGACATTTCACATTAAACTGGGACTTTGAAAATACTTAAGGAAACAATGTACGCCAAGTTGTAAGGAGGCCGAGTTTGCCTGAGCAAATGTTGAATCAGGACGATTCGGATAGCGAATACCAAAGATGGTGAAATATGTTAGTGTGTAGCTATAATGAGCAGATTCCGAGGGAATAGTAGGGTCTCTCCCTCTTCACAATTTGAATAATAATAGAAAATGTCAATCTAGCCGTTATAACTTCTGCTGTTTGTTTTCCCACTCTCTCAAACCCTTTCCCGCTTATTCTCTTTAGTAACGGTTCTCTTCTCACTATTAAATCCACATAAACCCCCTCTGAAAAGAGTAGTGTTGCCAAGTCGCTAGTGCCTTCATAGCAGCATCAAAAGCTCAGGGGTATTCATTTCTAATTGAAAGTTTTCAGAATGTATTAATCCTTAAAATGTAAGTCTGAACCCAGTTTAGAATTGTGTAATACATTTGGTGACAAAGTAGTTGGGAGAGCTGCAGAGAGAAAGAACGATTGAGTCAGAAAGGTTGAGATTAACTCAATCTCGGTCTCCCTTTACCTCTCTCGCCGTCTCCCTTTACCTCTCTCGCCGTCTCCCTTTACCTCTCTCGCCGTCTCCCTTTACCTCTCTCGCCGTCTCCCTTTACCTCTCTCGCCGTCTCCCTTTACCTCTCTCGCCGTCTCCCTTTACCTCTCTCGCCGTCTCCCTTTACCTCTCTCGCCGTCTCCCTTTACCTCTCTCGCCGTCTCCCTTTACCTCTCTCGCCGTCTCCCTTTACCTCTCTCGCCTCTCCCTTTACCTCTCACTGCAGATCTAAAACTACTTTGTCACCAAATTTGTTACACAATTCTAGACTCGGTTCTGGCTTACATTTTAAGGATTGAAATAAAAAATGTATACCCCTGATTTTTTATGTCTATAAAGACACTAAGGGAAATAGCAACTTGGCTACACTTCTTTCTTCAGAGGGGTTTGTGTGGATTTAATGGTGAGAAGGGAACCGTTACTAAAAATAAGAAATCCTAATAAACTTGACGAAATATCTGACCAACGGCAAAAGATGGAAGTACAAGACGACTTGACCAAAGGAAAGCAATTTGACAGGCAAAGTTTATAAAAAATTTAATTTCACAAAGGGACATACATTGGAAAACATAATATTTTCCAATATAAAAAATATTGTGTGAATGATACGGACATCACTGATTAAAACAGAAGCCAGAAAACATGAAATTAAGAGAGCGCATGTGAGGGATGAGAACCCTATAAACACAACACACGGAGAAAATGTTTATCTTTCTATGTATACATCGCTGTCCTCTCTTCAGATGGGATAGAAATATACACTGTTACAAAAGGACTAGATACCAGCCCTATGGCTTTTAGCCTGCCGCTAAATTAGGAAAGTACATAACAGAAAGACCACCTCTCCCCCTAAAAAGAGGAGTCCCTTTGCAGCCCCCACCCCATGTCTCTAGTCCCAGAGTTTGATCAGTCCGTCCCAGCCACAGGTGATGACCTTGGAGGTCTCGTGGGGTGCCACAAGGCACTGATGCACACCTTATCGTGGGCCTTGATCCGGTGGTACAGCTTGGTTGTCTTCCAGTCCCAGATATTCAGCTTCCCATCCGCATCGCCAGACACCACATAGCTACAGGAGAGAGAGGGATGGAGAGATGGGAGGAGAGAGAGGGAGGTTAGGCTCCCTGCTAAAAATGACTCATGTTCCATTTCACATGAGATGGTGTGAATTTGGGTCTCTGCTCAAAGGAGGGGTTACTTGCTGTTGCCATGGTTACTAAGAGAGGAGAGAAGTGAAGGCACCTGCTGATAGGGGTGAGTGGGTTCTTAATTGGGGTATGTGCTAAAATTAGTGCCTGTAAATGGCCTGGTTAGCGCTTTACGTACAGGACGTCTTCAGAAACACTAACTGACTGAAGGACTTGTTTCAGAAGGAAGTAGAGATGAGTCAGTTTGTAGATAAACACAATATTACCTGCTAGGGGGATGCTACTTCTCGCTCCCCTTCTCTCTCCCGCTGAAGTTTCTAAAAGGTCTTCCTCAAAACCCTTTGCTAACATAAACCCCTGGGTTGAATCCAGTAAATAAATTAAATTAAAACATTTAAATTGGAAAACTAAAGAAAGGGTACATCTTCTGTTTGAAAGGCTTGTACAATTACTGTAGCATACATCCTATTCAGACAGGTGAACCCCTAGGGGTCATATCCCTGAAGCCCTAGGTCGTATTCACTAGAAACCAAATGGAAGAAAACGGGGAGGGACGACCTGCATTTGTCCAATAAGAACATCTTGTTTGCGTTTCTATTCAAAACTTTGGAAGCCTTCAACTTTCCAGCGGAAATAATACACCATAAAAATACTATATAAATATCCTAAAGCAAAAATACACACAAATAATATATCCGATGAAATTGCATTAGAAATGGGCACAAGACAGGGATGTCTTCTCTCCCCCCTCCACTTTGCTCTGGCAATTGAACCTACTGCAGAAAGAATTAGACAGGACCCAAACTTATCATTGGGTATTGGTAAACACACACAAAAAAAAAAAACGTATTTGCCGACGATCTCCTGATCGTGCCTTCAGAAAGTATTCACACCCCAGAACATTTTCCACATTTTGTTGTGTTACAAGGTGGGATAAAAATTGATTTGCCTTTTTTTCATCAACAATCTACATAAAATACTGTGAAATGGAAAAGTGGAAGAAGAATTTGAATATTTGTATAAAATATATATATATATGGAATATATATGCAATATATGGAATAGACAACAGGTGGAAATTATAGGCAATTGGCAAGACACCCCCAATAAAGGAGTGGTTCTGCAGGTGGTGACCACAGACCACTTCTCAGTTCCTATGCTTCCTGGCTGATGTTTTGGTCACTTTTGAATGCTGGCGGTGCTTTCACTAGTGGTAGCATGAGACGGAGTCTACAACCCACAAAATTGGCTCAGGTAGTGCAGCTCATCCAGGATGGCACATCAATGCGAGCTGTGGCAAGAAGGTTTGCTGTGTCTGTCAGCGTAGTGTCCAGAGCATGGAGGCGCTACCAGGAGACAGGCCAGTACATCAGGAGACGTGGAGGAGGCTATAGGAGGGCAACAATCCAGCAGCAGGACCGCTACCTCCGCCTTTGTGCAAGGAGGAGCACTGCCAGAGCCCTGCAAAATGACCTCCAGCAGGCCACAAATGTGCATGTGTCTGCTCAAACGGTCAGAAACAGACTCCATGAGGGTGGTATGAGGGCCCGACGTCCACAGGTGGGGGTTGTGCTTGCAGGACGTTTGGCATTTGCCAGAGAACACCAAGATTGGCAAATTCGCCACTGGCGCCCTGTGCTCTTCACAGATGAAAGCAGGTTCACACTGAGTACGTGACAGACGTGACAGTCTGGAGACGCCGTGGAGAACGTTCTGCTGCCTGCAACATCCTCCAGCATGACCGGTTTGGCGGTGGGTCAGTCATGGTGTGGGGTGGCATTTCTTTTCATGTGCTCGCCAGAAGTAGCCTGACTTCCATTAGGTACCGAGGTACCGAGATGAGATCCTCAGACTCCTTGTGAGACCATATGCTTGTGTGGTTGGCCCTGGGTTCCTCCTAATGCAAGACAATGCTAGACCTCATGTGGCTGGAGTGTGTCAGCAGTTCCTGCAAGAGGAAGGAATTGATGCTATGGACTGGCACGCCCGTTCCCCAGACCTGAATCCAATTGAGCACATCATGTCTCGCTCCATCCACCAACGCCACGTTGCACCACAGACTGTCCAGGAGTTGGATGCTTTAGTCCAGGTCTGGGAGGAGATCCCTCAGACCATCCGCCACCTCATCAGGAGCATGCCCAGGCATTGTAGGGAGGTCATACAGGCACATGGAGGCCACACACACTACCTAGCCTAATTTTGACTTGTTTTAAGGACATCACATCAAAGTTGGATCAGCCTGTAGTGTGGTTTTCCACTTTAAATTTGAGTGTAACTCCAAATCCAGACCTCCATGGGTTGATAAATTTGATTTCCATTGATAATTTTTGTGTGATTTTGTTGTCAGCCCATTAAACTATGCAAAGAAAAAACTATTTAATAAGAATATTTCATTCATTCTGATCTAGGATGTGTTATTTTAGTGTCCCCTTTATTTTTTTGAGCAGTGTATATACACACACACACTAGGTGGGATAGATATATATATATTTATGAAAAACTAAACACTAAAATATCTTGATTACATAAGTAGACAGGCATTTTCTTGCCATAGATTTTCAAGCCCATTTAAGTCAAAATTGTAACTGGGACACTCAAGAACATTGTCATTTTGGTAAGCAACTCCAGTGTATATTGGAGTTTTAGGTTATTGTCCTGCTGAAAGGTGAATTTGTCTCTGTGTCTGTTGGAAAGCAGACAACCAGGTTTTCCTCTGGGATTTTGCCTGTGCTTAGCTTTATGCAATTTCTTCTTATTCCAAAAACTCCCTAGTCCTTGCAGATGACACGCATACCCATAACTTGGCGTAACCACCATGCTTGAAAATATGACGAGTGGTACACAGTGATGTGTTGGATTTGCCCCAAACATAATGCTTTGTACTCGGGACAAAGTTAATTTCTTTGCCACATGTTTTGCAATTTTACTTTAGTTCCTTATTGCAAAACAGGATGCATATTTTGGAATATTTGTATTATTTTCACTCTGTCATTTAGGTTAGTATTGTGGAGTAATTACAATGTTGTTGATCCACCCTCAGTTTTCTCCTATCACGGCCATTAAACTCTAACTATTTTAAAAGTCACCATTCGCCTCATGGTGAAGTCCCTGGGATTTTTCCTCTGTGGCAACTGAGTTAGGAAGGACGCTTGGTATCTTTGTCTTGGGTGTTAGGAAAATTATGATTAAATGACTGAACAAATGATTTTAAATGGAACTGTAACTAAGTAAACTTATACTCTGTTTTATCGTATCTGATTAAGAATATGAGTTCATAAGAGGGGATTGTGTGACACGGACAAGGAGTAATTCAAGTTAATGAACACCATTCCAACAAGGAAGAAAGAAATGGGTTGTGGATTAAGTAAACAGATAATGTAGTTAACCTATGGTTGAACTGACTAAACTTAGCTCTGGGGTGTTTTAGATAAGACAGTGAGTGCATTCCTAGGTTCTGTTAATTAGAACTGTCAGCTAAGTGGTGATCGATAATGTTGAGGGGTCAAAAGTTAATTCAGTTGTGTTGTGTGTCCTGTGTATGTGCTAGGGGGCAATGAAATGACATGTTACTGTATATAAACTGTTGCTCGTGGTAACGCTCTCTGAGAATAAATTCTGTTACCTATTATTGAAAAGACTCGTCTCCGTCTATTTTATGCAAACAAGAATCTTACAAATTATCATAAAATAGATTAAGGGAATTCAATTAATGAAAACATATTGGTATAATTGAATTACAGTAACAGGTGTATTGATACACAATTCAAAGTGTAATAACTGCACCATGCTCAAAGGGATATGCAATGTCTTTTTTTTTTTTTTACCCATCTACGAATTAGGTGCCCTTCTTTATGAGGCATCCCCCTGGTCTTTGTGGTTGAAATTCACTGCTTGACTGAGGGACCTAACAGATAAGTTGTACGTGTAGGGTACAGAGATGAGGGAGTTTGACCGTTGGTTTGAAAGAACTTCTACTTAACTGGAAATCAAATGATCCTCCATCGTTAAGACAGTGGATGAATCAAAGGCATTATTATTTAAATATTGAACAAATTTGGGCTAGAGAGAGAAATATAATAGCACAATGAGGCCATATGACAGTGTTACATGCACTGGAAATGCCCAAGTATGAAGAATGGGAGGGAATGTTGGAGTGAGAAACGTAACAGGTATGAAGAATGAGAGGGAATGTTGGAGTGAGAAACGTAACAGGTATGAAGAATGAGAGGGAATGTTGGAGTGAGAAACGTAACAGGTATGAAGAATGAGAGGGAATGTTGGAGTGAGAAACGTAACAGGTATGAAGAATGAGAGGGAATGTTGGAGTGAGAAACGTAACAGGTATGAAGAATGAGAGGGAATGTTGGAGTGAGAAACGTAACAGGTATGAAGAATGAGAGGGAATGTTGGAGTGAGAAACGTAACAGGTATGAAGAATGAGAGGGAATGTTGGAGTGAGAAACGTAACAGGTATGAAGAATGAGAGGGAATGTTGGAGAAAACGTAACAGGTATGAAGAATGAGAGGGAGTGAGAAACGTAACAGGTATGAAGAATGAGAGGGAATGTTGGAGTGAGAAACGTAACAGGTATGAAGAATGAGAGGGAGTGAGAAACGTAACAGGTATGAAGAATGAGAGGGAGTGAGAAACGTAACAGGTATGAAGAATGAGAGGGAATGTTGGAGTGAGAAACGTAACAGGTATGAAGAATGAGAGGGAATGTTGGAGTGAGAAATGTAACAGGTATGAAGAATGAGAGGGAATGTTGGAGTGAGAAACGTAACAGGTATGAAGAATGAGAGGGAATGTTGGAGAGAGAAATGTAACAGGTATGAAGAATGAGAGGGAATGTTGGAGTGAGAAACGTAACAGGTATGAAGAATGAGAGGGAGTGAGAAACGTAACAGGTATGAAGAATGAGAGGGAATGTTGGAGTGAGAAATGTAACAGGTATGAAGAATGAGAGGGAATGTTGGAGTGAGAAACGTAACAGGTATGAAGAATGAGAGGGAGTGAGAAACGTAACAGGTATGAAGAATGAGAGGGAGTGAGAAACGTAACAGGTATGGATGTGGTGGAAACGTGCGTTTGAGCAGGTGTGATGTCATTGATGTTTGTTGGAATTTGTGTGCATCTATCTATTGCATTCTGTCTATGTATGGTTTCTGTGGTCATTTTTTAAAATTAATAACAAAAAACACCTCGTTTCCGTTTCAAACCATTTTGCTAGCGTTTGTACTGCATAGGATGGATTTGTCTTACCTCATGTCTGGGGAGAAGTCCACCTGGCAGGCGTAGCCAGCCACCATGTGGCCCTTGAAGATCTTCTTCTTGTTCAGACGGAAACGGTTCTGGGCTCCAAATATCAGGATCTGATTGTCCATGGACTGGCAGGCCAGCCACTTACCTAAAGTGGGAGAAAATACAATAACATTTGAGTTCTGCGTTTTAGTTAGAGCATGCTGATGTTAGGGGTTGACCCTGCAGGTACAGGACTTCTCCAGTGAGCAGTGGGCCTTGACCAAGTTACTTCAAAACAACACCTTTCTGATCAACCTTTTTCACAGTGTGAAAAGCAGCCAATGCATCAAGGGGCTCGGGATAAAACTATAAAAATGTCTCGTAAAACAGATTGAGCGTGTGATACAAGACAGGTTGGTTGAGCTGAACGGAAAGCTAGGTATTATGGTCTGTGTTATTCAGGCCCGTGGGAGTGGACCACCCCAGTAGACACTAGCAGCTCTTCTCTGTAACCGCCTGAGAGAGAAAGATGAAGACAATCACTTTGGAAAGAATGAAAATACTTTTGATGACCGTGTGCTGACTTGGGCTAGGTCCCAAGTGGCACCCTTTTCTCTGTATATAGTGCACTACTTTGGGCCCTGTTCAATAGGGTGCAATTTGGGACAACTTTGATGTCAGCTTCACAGACATTGTTAGCTAGCAACCCTCCTGTCTCTCTACACAGACACTAGGAATCAGTAACAGTGTGTGCTCCACTGCGTGTACACCCGCTCCACTGTTTGTGTGCATGTGTGTCCTCCCTTTCCAAGTGCCTCCCAAACAAACCCACATAAAGGGATGCCATTATCTCAAAATGCCAACCGCTGTAGGTGGATGAGAAACGGATAAATACAACTGGGCTCTCTTTTGTAAAACTGGAGCGAAAATAAGGAGTCGAGCAGAAGAAAAGCTCCATACGCAGCAGTCCCAGCTAGGGCTGCTGTGGGGGACAGAGTGGAGTAGGCTGCTCTCCCAGTGAGAGTTCATCTGTTATTTAGACTAATGACAAACAATTCATGTCAGGACAAATATATGAACACAGCTCAGAGGGAGATATGGGGAAGAGAGAATGGGGGAGATGGAGGGGAAGGGTATGAAGGAGGGGAATGGGTAAAATAAAAAGCTGTGTGTGTGTGTGTTTTTTTTTTAACCTTTATTTAACTAGGCAAGTCAGTTAACCTGTTGATCCTACCCCCTACCTTTTCGAACATTCTGTTAAAAATCGCGCAACATTTCAGCACCCTGCTACTCATGCCAGGAATATAGTATATGCATATGATTAGTATGTGTGGATAGAAAACACTCAGATGTTTCTAAAACTGGTTAAATCACAGCTGTGACTATAACAGAACGTGCGTTTCATCGAAAAGCGCAGGAAAATCTGATCACTGAAAACTGGAAAATATATCAATGCGCCACTTGAATGTATTGTTGAATAGAAACCACATTACCTGGAGCCGAGGTTGCAATACCTACAGCTTCCACACGATGTCAACAGTCTTGTCATTTGCCTAGGATTTGTTTCTTGGTCAAACGAACAAGAGACAGCCCATTTCTTCCGGTCTCCGACCGGATATTTTGGTTGAGATTTATCCGGACATTATTTCAAGACGTAGAGCTATAGAATATACATCGCCTCGTGATCAATTTGATCGATTATTAACGTTTACTAATACCTAAAGTTGCATTACAAAAGTATTTCGAAGTGTTTTGTGAAAGTTTATCGTCAACTTTTTTAATTTAAAAAAATTACGTTGCGTTATAAATCGCTGTTTTTTTCCTTGATCACACAGTCTTCATAGATCGATATCTAGGCTATATATGGACCGATTTAATTTAAAAAAAAACCCAATAGTGATGTTTATGGGACATCTAGGAGTGCCAACAAAGAAGATGGTCAAAGGTAATGAATGTTTTATATTTTATTTCTGCATTTTGTGTAGCGCCGACTATGCTAATTGTTTTGTTTACGTCCCCTGCGGGTCTTTAGGGGTGTTACATGCTATCAGATAATAGCTTCTCATGCTTTCGCCGAAAAGCATTTTAAAAATCTGACTTGTTGGCTGGATTCACGAGTGTAGCTTTAATTCAGTACCCTGCATGTGTGTTTTAATGAACGTTTGAGTTTTAACGAGAACTATTAGCATTTAGCGTAGCGCATTTGCATTTCCAGATGTCTAGATGGGACGCCTGCGTGTCGGGTCGACCTAAGAGGTTAAGAACAAATTCTTATTTTCAATGACGGCCTAGGAACAGTTCAACTGCCTGTTCAGGGGCAGAACGACAGATTTGTACCTTGTCAGCTCGGGGGTTTGAACTTGCAACCTTCCGGTTACTAGTCCAACGCTCTAACCACTAGGCTACCCTGCCGCCCATGCATGCATGTATGCATGTATGTATGTATGTATGTATGTACAGTGCCTTGCGAAAGTATTCTGCGACCTTTTGCCACATTTCAGGCTTCAAACATAAAGATATAAAACTGTATTTTTTTGTGAAGAATCAACAACAAGTGGGACACAATCATGAAGTGGAACGAAAAGGTCACAAAGTTCAAGGGGGCCGAATAGTTTCGCAAGGCAATGTATGTGTGTATGTGTGTATGTATGTATGTATGTATGTATGTATGTATGTATGTATGTATGTATGTATGTATGTATGTATGTATGTATGTGTGTATGTGTCCACTCACCATTGGGTGAAAGCGTTACAGCAGGCATAGAGTGCATACTGGGCTCTGCGATGTATTTGAAGTCCACGGGAATGTCCCTGTAAAACACAAACGCAGCACGGTCACAAAACGGTTAGAGTACGGTCAGGGTACGGTCGAGAATAGTCCAGAGGTCAGCCATGACACTACTGGCATCAGTATTGACAACTAGCATTAATGCTCTCACGTTGGAAACATTGAAAGTCACGCAATGCAGCTGGCGCCTGGAAAGACGTGATTCTAGCTGAGGATCAAAGCTATACTGTTGACGAAACAGTTCAGATCCAGACACTGTTGGCATTACAGATACAGTGCCTTCAGAAAGTATTCACACCCCCAGACTTTTTCCACATTGTGTTACAGCCTGAATTTCAAATGGGTTAAATGTAGACATTTTTGTCACTGATCTACACACAATATCCCATAATGTCAAAGTGGAATAATGTTTACAAATGAATTACAAATGAAATGTGAAATGTCTTGTAAGTATTAAAGCCCTTTGTTAGACATCCATTTTCTAAATAAGTCCAGGAGTAAAATGTGCTTGACACGTCACATAAATAATTTACACACTGTGTGCAATAAGTGTTAAACATGGTTTTTGAATGACTACCTCATCTCTGTACCCCACACATACAAACAATTTTAAGACCCCGCAGGCAAACACTGAATTTCAAACACAGATTCAACCACAAAGACCAGGGAGGTTTTTCAATGCCTCGCAAAAAAGGGCACCTATTTGTAGAGGGGTAAAACAAAAGGAGACATTGAATATCCCTTTGAGCATGGTGAAGTTATGAATTACACTTTGAATGGTGTATCAATAGACCCAGTTACTACAAAGATACAGGCGTCCTTCCTAACTCAGTATCCGGAGAGGAAGGAAACCGCTCAGGGATTTCACCATGAAGCCAATGGTGACTTTAAAACAGTTAGAGTTTAATGGCTGTAATAGGGGAAAACTGAGGATGGATCAACATTGTAGTTACTCCACAATACTAACCTAAATGACAGAGTGAAAAGAAGGAAGCCTGTACAGAATAAAAATATTCCAAAACATGGAATATTTTAGTTTGCAATAAGGCACTATTGTAAGAAGTAAGAATTTAACAGTTTTTTTGGGATGAAAAGAAACAGAACAGAGATAAGTACATGCAAAAACCTAGAGGTAAACCTGGTTCAGTTAACTTTCCACCAGACACTGGGAGATTAATTCACCTTTCAGCAGGACAACAACCTAAAAGGCCAAACATATTCTTGAGTTGCTTACCAAGACAACGTTGAATGTTCCTGAGTGGCTTAGTTACAGTTGACTAGATTTTAAAGTCAAGGGCTCTGAATACTTTCTGAAAGCACAGTATATGTAAATGGTATGGTATGAATTTCCATACCATGTTTGCTTAAACACTGTGCCAAGAGCATCCAATTAAATCCACCCTCTCCCTTTCTGCATTCTTTTTCCCCTCTCCCTACTTTCTCAACCCTGCCCTCTCTGAGTTTGATAGTGAAATGGAGGTCAATCATGGATTTTGTTCTAGGGTCTTCATGGCGTCATCCAACTCTATGGTCTTCTCACACACTGTCGTGAACAGAGCAGCTGGCAGATCTAACTGGATGAGTGTCCGTGACAGAGACACCAGCGACAGGCTGAAGATTGTGTATGACTGTGAATAATGTTGTTGTGTTGAGGGTGTGTTGACCACGTAAGAGTTGATCCTCCTCGCTCTCAGTGGGAGGCTATCTATCTGGACTGAGGCCATCTCTCCCTCCTCTCTTCCTTTCTCAGATAGCACACAGCTGGACTGGTTTAGAGCCACGGCGCTAACAGCTCTACCCCATAAACACCAGCTAGACTTATACCTAACCAGGGCCAGAAGGAAAGGGACACACTCCATCCCTAAACCAGAGTGAACTACAGGAAACAACTAACTTACAATGCATGAAGCATGAGTCAACTACTGTACCTGAAGACAGTTTTAGGATTAAAACACACACACGCACGCACACCAAAAGGGCCCCCCGAGCCAGCCCTGCCTGATGTCCACAGCAGAGCAGAGTCAGGCCAAACCAACTCTCTAAACACAAACAGAATGCATCAAATCTCCCCTCAGAACTCTAAAAAATAACTCAATGTGTCTGCGTGGCTGGGAAAGAGAGAACCAAGCAGATAGTTTGGAGTGGACTGCTGTTCTTTCCTCCCAGTATGTTAATGAAGCCGCAGTTGTTTCTGAATACCTTTACCTGTCCCAGTCAGTCCTAATTCACCAGGCCTGGGTCGTATTAATTTACGCATCAAACATAAGAAAACGGGTTGAAATAGGAAGGGACTATGTGGATTTGTCCAATGAGAACTGGTCATTTGCCATTGCAAAATGTTTTGCTACAGTGTGGACTAATGAAATTGTGCCTGGTTTTTA
The DNA here is from genome assembly GCF_023373465.1 of Oncorhynchus keta. Classification (NCBI taxonomy): domain Eukaryota; kingdom Metazoa; phylum Chordata; class Actinopteri; order Salmoniformes; family Salmonidae; genus Oncorhynchus; species Oncorhynchus keta. Next base: position 25,745,716 of record NC_068428.1, read on the forward strand.
TCTTACCCCCTCACCAGTGTCTTGTCTAATGGATCCATAAGGGGGTGCAGAGACTGTAGCCACCAGGGGAAGGTTAGCACTAACTCTCTCGTGTGTGTGTGTGTGTTACATTGTATTGATTCTAAACCGTGCCCAGCACAGCCCATACACTCAGTCTCCACATCCCCAACTAATATACCTCAGCTGCTGACAGCCAACCACCTAGAGAGCTCTTCACTCTGTGTATGTGTGTGCGCACAAAAGGGCCACAATGGAGTGTATGTGCTGTGTTTGTGTGTGACTAACAAGGAGTCTGTCTGTAGTTCCAAATCCCTCAGCTTACCCTCCCTCTCCATCTTTGTGTCAGTGATGTGACTCCATGTTTATTTCTACCTAATTCAGCTGAGATTGGTGGTTGAGCTCTCCCTAATCCTACCATCTGAGCTGTCACAGGGGGAGAGGGGCAGTAAAGCCTCTCGTTGGCCCAGCGTCTTCTCTCCACCATAACAAACCCCTCCAGCTCCCACATTACACTCCTAAAGCCCCTGGGAGGACTCCTAATGAGTGTGCAATTCACTCAAATACTCAACATTCTCAAAAGTGTCTCACATGATAGAGAGGATCTACGCCGCCTATCAGTGCAGCCACTTCATAGCCCCAAGAGCAAAATGCCTTCACTGCGTCACTTCCACTGGAAATCCATTGAGCACGTTGGGAAGATTAAACAAGGGAGCGTGAACAGGGAAAGCTGAACTTTTGTCGCATACACCGTGGCATCGAGTTGCTATTGACCAATCGAAGCTCACTATAGTTTCCAGCCCGAACTGGATTGGCTGTTGATACCTAGCACTATATAGACTGCTTGCTAACACCAACATAAGGGCGAAGCAAGTGCGGATATCAAAATGTACACGTTAAAAGGATCTCGGCCATCACTCATTCATTGCTAGAGCTGTCTGGGCAGCATTGTTAGCTCTCCACTCACGCAAACAATCATGCTTCATAGAGCGACGCATGTCGAATACGGAACGAGCGAGAGCTACTCGTTTCATTTGGGTCCCGCAACACAGTTAGCCTAAGTTGCTGGGACAGTGCCAACCCCTAAAAGTCTGAAGAGCTGCTGCTTGGCAAAGCAGCCTGCCTAACTGCTAGCTATCATGCTAGCCAGAATTCCTTGACAGTTTGAACACAGCCCACGATGCATTTAGCCCTTGTGGCTGGGACTGCAGATAGCCTCTGGCTTGTGGCTGTTTAAATCCCTGCTGTTTGTTGCAGTTTTCATTGGCATGATGTGCTGTGCTTGCTGGAATCAACAAAAAGATGCCTACAAGCTATTGTTACAATGGCTTAAAGAGCTTTGTCAAAATACTGGTGGACTCAACTAACAAAAGAATGGACCTCTGATCAGATCGTCCAAGACCTAAAGAACAGTTTGCAGTTCTCCCGGGGAGAGGTGGTTGTCCTAAAAGAGACGTGCTGCAAGATGACAACAAACTAGTGCAATACACAAATTTAAAGCTTAACTTCTTGTTAATCTACCCATCGTTTCCAATTTCCAAAAGGCTTTACAGCGAAAGCACACCATATGATTATGTTAGGTCAGAGCCTAGTCACAAAAACACACACAGCCAAAAACACACAGCCAAGAACATGGTAAACTACTTCATTGTGAGGCTAAATATAAGGGCTGGAAATACAGATAAATTATAGTCAGATAAATGAAAAGCCGATTTTTGCTGAGGGCTTGGGACTGATAGGGTTAACACATTTGAATAATGGCATGTAGAAATATTGAAACGGTTCCTTACTGTTTGCAAAAGGCTAACTTTCCTTGCCAGCTTACAGCTGAAGCAAACATCAATTCACTACCCTGGTACTTTGTTTGTGATCATATGCAAACTATAACATAAAAAATGCTGATTTCAAAGCTGATTGTCACCGAAAACTTTATTAATTCACTTTGTCTCCCTCGCCCCAAAAACAAATTAACTTCTTCGTCTCCCTCGCCTCCAGTCTGGTTTCCACTAGATTACATAGCCAAAGGCAAATTACACTGCCATGTTCTGCCTCAGTGAATGACGTCATTACTTTCTTAGAGACAGTGCACACCTTTATAAAATAAGAGATTGCTTCTTTTATGCAAATGTTGTTAATCAGTACAATAAAATAATCCTAGCAGTTGCCAGTAAAATAAGTCCAAAATGGGAGGGATTGTTTGTCATCTGTGGCTCCATGAAACCCACTAAAACAAGCTCAATAACTCAATGCATGCACACACCCCTATTGAATAATATGTATTCACCTGTATTGTGAATAGACCTACATCTTGTTTATCATAAAGATTCACCATTCAAATAAATTATTACCATTGTTGTTTTGTCGTTAGATTGTTTTTACCAAAGTCAAATTGCTTGTATGATAGTATAATTGATTAATTATTGCATACATGGCAGTCTATAAAAACCATGAGAATACACATTTTCAAATGTAATGACATTGAACTCAAAAGATGGCCAACGATTGAACAGAGCAGTAGCTGAGTTTATATGTCTGGATCCAGTGAACACAGCAGTAGCTGAGTTTATATGTCTGGATCCAGTGAACACAGCTGTGTAGCTGTCTGGATCCAGTGAACACAGCAGTAGCTGAGTTTATATGTCTGGATCCAGTGAACACAGCTGTAGCTGAGTTTATATGTCTGGATCCAGTGAACACAGCAGTAGCTGAGTTTATGTCTGGATCCAGTGAACACAGCTGTAGCTGAGTTTATATGTCTGGATCCAGTGAACACAGCAGTAGCTGAGTTTATGTCTGGATCCAGTGAACACAGCTGTAGCTGAGTTTATATGTCTGGAACTGGGACTTTGGCTAATAGGCCTTTGTTTTTGATGTGGGATCGTTTTGGTATCGAGTCTCGTGATACTAAACCTGGCATCGAAGTAAAAAATCTGGTATTGTGACAACACTAACGAGCACATTCTATCGTAAAAGCTAACAAGTACAGTGTCTCTAATAAACTGTAAAAACTGCAACAGAGACCTAACAGATGGCGGTGCATTCAACCCCTTCACTCACATATAGCCATATTAGGCATACTAGCAAGAATGCATAATGCTCCCTTCACACCGACCAAGCCCACTCCCTCTCCAGACTACACTACTAAAGCCACAGCTGGCATCCCTGGCACCCACTCCTTACCAGTCTATCCTACTGCTTAAAACGCACACCAACCGGATATTACAGAAAGGAACACAAATGATGGGAAACGGAGGGCATTTCATTTAATATGTGTTCTTCTAATAAAACATTCCCTCGAAGAAACCCGGTGAAACTTCTGTCCTTAGTCACCGGGTCTTAAATATTTATCAAGTTAGCGAGGTAAACAACAGCATTTGTTAATCGCCTTGGGAACCAAGCTAATTTGCAAGTCATTCTCGCCGGGCTTGGTGATTGAAAATACTTATTTTTCCTGGCAAAATAATCTAGCGAAACAAGTCATAAGCGAATAAATAAATATGACAGAGGAATAAGAGCTGGTAGGTAAGACCCTGAAATGACAAGCTAGAAGACGAGAGGACTTTACATCAAAATGAACGGTACTTAAACTTCCCATGACCTGCCCACCCATAGCACCCCAACCCAGTCAACCAAATACATTCCTCCACCACTCTCATTTGCACTTCATCACTTGTTAAACAGTCTTTGGCAATGAGTTCAGTTTGCAGAGGTATCTAGAAGACTGTCAGGACAAGCTGTTGGCTCTAATGTACATGCCGGAGATACAGTATAATATGGAAATGAAGCATAATACCAGGAGTGATGCTTGATGCTCCTCACCAACAATGTTGTTGAATCCTCCTCATTTCATAACTGTGCTGATTCAGGCCAACACAGTGGTAGGGTGCCGGTAAAAAGCTCAGCAGTCACTCACCACTCCCACACGGGAGGGACTTGTCATCTGACGTGCTGACGAAACGGGTTCTCATCCACGAACGTGATGGTGTTGACCGCGCCCAGGTGACGGTCATACTCTGAACCACCTCCCTGTCCTTGCGTCCCACTGAGAGAGGGGGGTGAGATAGAAAGAGAGAGAAAATAAGTAAATGTATACAAATTGAAACAGGTTACACACACACAGGTATATTAGCTATGGGAAAAATAATTACACAACACACACTCCTGTCACAGACAAACACTAGAACACACACAACAAAATGTACAGTGTAATGTATGCAGCGTAATTAGGGGCAGACGATTGCCCATTTACAGACTCATTCATTTATCCCAGGAACAGTTTTTAATTGCTTTTCCAGAGAAGGGAATGGTCTCAGTGAGTTGTTGTCTTTTACAGATCTCTCTTTCTGTCTCTCTCTGCTCTGTCCTCGCTCTCTACATTTCCCAAGATGAATAACTTGCTCTAGTCCTGTTGCTCCGGTCTCTCACGCGCTCCACTGGAGCCCACGGAGCATGAAATACACTCCTGTCTCATATTGATCAGCCTCTAGGTAGTGTGTGTGTGTGTGTAATGACAGTACCTGAACGATCTTCTTATCAGACATGCCGGCCACGAAAAGGTTCTGCTTGTCCTCATCTGGGTTGAACTTGACGCAGTACGGCACCTTCCGGTTTGTGAAGCGGGAAATGCACTGGCCTGTGGAGTGAGAGTTGACATGTTTCAGAACAACCCACACTGACCGTATGCAACACACAATGTCTTCAATATAGTACAGAAACCATAGAATGACATATTCATGAATAGAATCTCTGTGGGAGGACCACCACCTGCAGCCAGCCATAACTTGCCGGTGTGCCATTCTGTCAATCAAATCAGATTTGTCGAATCCAACTCTGTCAATGCAATTGACAATATCAAGAATCCTCATTACAATAGGCCAATACAAGTTGACTACATGTAAATGGAATGGGCCCTAACCCTACAGCTCAGTGACTAGTAAACAAGGTGCTATGACAAGTCAGTGGTCCTGCAGAGCAACAAGTAGAGGATTTGTTTCTGTACTGCCCCCTGCTGGGGGGGGAAGAGACCCTCCCTGCTCCTTGTGGTAGAACCAACATATACAAGTGGAGGCTGCTGAGGGGAGGACGGCTCATAATGTCTGGAATGGAGTCAATCAAATGGTATCAAACACATCACGTGTGCTATCCACTGACTTCATCCCAGCCATTTTTATGAGCCGTCCTCCCCTTAGCAGCCTCCGCTGACATACACAACACATTTCCATCTCCTGGGGGAGCAGAGACCCTCCATGGTCCTTATGGTAGAACCAACATCTACACAACACATTTCCATCTCCTGGGGGGGAAGAGACCCTCCATGGTCCTTATGGTAGAACCAACATCTACACAACACATTTCCATCTCCTGGGGGAGCAGAGACCCTCCATGGTCCTTATGGTAGAACCAACATCTACACAGCACATTTCCATCTCCTGGGGGAAGAGACCCTCCATGGTCCTTATGGTAGAACCAACATCTACACAACACATTTCCATCTCCTGGGGGAGCAGAGACCCTCCATGGTCCTTATGGTAGAACCAACATCTACACAACACATTTCCATCTCCTGGGGAGCAGAGACCCTCCATGGTCCTTATGGTAGAACCAACATCTACACAACACATTTCCATCTCCTGGGGGAGCAGAGACCCTCCATGGTCCTTATGGTAGAACCAACATCTACACAACACATGTCCATCTCCTGGGGGAGCAGAGACCCTCCATGGTCCTTATGGTAGAACCAACATCTACACAACACATTTCCATCTCCTGGGGGAGCAGAGACCCTCCATGGTCCTTATGGTAGAACCAACATCTACACAACACATTTCCATCTCCTGGGGGAGCAGAGACCCTCCATGGTCCTTATGGTAGAACCAACATCTACACAACACATTTCCATCTCCTGGGGGAGCAGAGACCCTCCATGGTCCTTATGGTAGAACCAACATCTACACAACACATTTCCATCTCCTGGGGGAGCAGAGACCCTCCATGGTCCTTATGGTAGAACCAACATCTACACAACACATTTCAATCTGAATGTCCCACAACGCTGGCCACCTTCAGTAAGGCACAACAACTGACATGATTCTCTGAGCAAGTAATCATGACGGCTCTATTTCTGGCATTTATATCATGACCACGAGTGTGCTGTTCAGTGAGTCCCCAGGCCTGAACTACGTTCAGAAGGGCGCAACGTTGTGGAACGTTCGTGGCATTTCTATCTTTGTCACCACAACCGCGGCTGGACCGACCTGTCTCTGTGTCCCAGAGTTTGAGGTAGCGGTCGTAGGCTGCACTCATGTACTGAGTCCCAGTGTTGTTGAAGCAGATATCCCGCACTGCTTTACTGTGGCCTGAAGGGAGAGAGACAAGAGAGAAACACTTACACCTTACATATGCACATATTCTTCCTGTTCTGTTATTCTGTCTTGGCCCCCTGATCCCACTGCATGTCATATCACATTCATTGTTGGAATATCAAAATCACAGAGGGAAAAAATAAAAGGGTAAGAAAGAGAGAGAAAGCAAAGTGGCGAAGAGGGGAGGATCAAGGAAGAATATACAGACCACTGTATCCTCTCCATCCTCTCTACAATTCCTCTCTTCCCTGTAGTCTCCACCTATTTCTACCTCTCCTCTCCATCCCTCTCTACAATTCCTCTCTTCCCTGTGGTCTCCACCTATTTCTACCTCTCCATCACTCTCTACAATTCCTCTCTTCCCTGTGGTCTCCACCTATTTCTCTACCTCTCCATCACTCTCTACAATTCCTCTCTTCCCCTGTGGTCTCCACCTATTTCTACCTCTCCTCTCCATCACTCTCTACAACTCCTCTTCCCGTGGTCTCCACCTATTTCTACCTCTATCCCTCTCTCTGATTCCCTCCCCTTCGTGTGTTCAAGATGACCCTTTAAGACCGCCTTTTATCAGCGCTACACTGTTACCGTGGCGATAACATGGTCCGTCGAGGCTAGTCTGCCTGTCCACCAGCCAGCTCTATCCAGGCCTTTCCATGGCTCGAGCTGCCTGGCTCAAGCACACACACCTCCCTCCCTCCTCGCTCTCAAGAGTTTTAGTGACTGTGGCACATATCCCAACGATGTTAAAAGGCTATGTTTTTCATTATGCTGCTTTACTGAGATCACAATGAGTAAGACAAGACAAGGGCAGGCACAGTGAATTGGGTTTCGATTTGCAATAAAGGGCAACATTAAAAATGTCCCCCCTTGAAATCAATGAGAGAAAAGAGGGAAAGAGAGAAGTGATGGAATGAGAGAGAGAAAGAGCGTAGTCCCTTGTATTAAATAAGTAAAGAGTATATTGGGCAGCATGTTGATAATGGGTCTGATTCAGTACCGTGACAGCAGACTCCTAGTCTAAACCCCACAGGCACTGTACAGACCTGGCACTCACACAGGCTCCATTCCTAAAACACACGCACTCTCCATACCTCTATTTCAACTCTTTCTCACCCTCCATTCCTTCCCTCTACATCCCAAAGCTGTTGAATTATACATGGGGTTTGAGGGAACTGACAGGCAGAACCCCGACTGAGGGAAAACAATCTCCTCTGACAGCTCATACTGGAGGGAGGGAGGCTCCCAACACCCACCCAGCCTAGAGGGAGAGAGGGAGGCTCCCAACACCCAGCCTGGAGGGAGGGAGGGTCCCAACACCCAGCCTGGAGGGAGGGAGGCTCCCAATACCCAGCCTGGAGGGAAGGGGGGAGAGAGGCTCCCAATACCCAGCCTGGAGGGAGGGAGGCTCCCAACACCCAGCCTGGAGGGAGGGAGGCTCCCAATACCCAGCCTGGAGGGAGAGAGGGAGGCTCCCAATACCCAGCCTGGAGGGAGAGAGGGAGGCTCCCAATACCCAGCCTGGAGGGAAGGAGAGAGGGAGGCTCCCAATACCCAGCCTGGAGGGAAGGAGAGAGGGAGGCTCCCAATACCCAGCCTGGAGGGAAGGGGGAGGGAGGCTCCCAATACCCAGCCTGGAGGGAAGGGGGGAGTGAGGCTCCCAAAACCCAGCCTGGAGGGAAGGGGGGAGTGAGGCTCCCAAAACCCAGCCTGGAGGGAATGGGGGAGTGAGGCTCCCAAAACCCAGCCTGGAGGGAATGGGGGAGTGAGGCTCCCAAAACCCAGCCTGGAGGGAATGGGGGAGTGAGGCTCCCAAAACCCAGCCTGGAGGGAATGGGGGAGTGAGGCTCCCAAAACCCAGCCTGGAGGGAAGGGGGGAGTGAGGCTCCCAAAACCCAGCCTGGAGGGAAGGGGGGAGTGAGGCTCCCAAAACCCAGCCTGGAGGGAAGGGGGGGAGGGAGGCTCCCAAAACCCAGCCTGGAGGGAAGGGGGGGAGGGAGGCTCCCAATACCCAGCCTGGAGGAAGGGGAGGGAGGCTCCCAAACCCAGCCTGGAGGGAAGGGGGAGTGAGGCTCCCAAACCCAGCCTGGAGGGAATGGGGGAGTGAGGCTCCCAAAACCCAGCCTGGAGGGAAGGGGGGGAGGGAGGGGGGAGGCTCCCAAAACCCAGCCTGGAGGGAAGGGGGGAGGCTCCCAAAACCCAGCCTGGAGGGAAGGGGGAGGGAGGCTCCCAAAACCCAGCCTGGAGGGAAGGGGAGGGAGGCTCCCAAAACCCAGCCTGGAGGAAGGGGGAGTGAGGCTCCCAATACCCAGCCTGAAGGGAGGTCCCAATACCCAGCCTGGAGGGAGAGAGGGTCCCAAAACCCAGCCTGGAGGGAAGGGGGAGGGAGGCTCCCAATACCCAGCCTGGAGGAAGGGTGGAGGGAGGCTCCCAATAGCCAGCCTGGAGAGAGGGTCCCAATACCCAGCCTGGAGGGAGAGAGGGTCCCAATACCCAGCCTGGAGGGAGAGAGGGTCCCAATACCCAGCCTGGAGGGAGAGAGGGTCCCAATACCCAGCCTGGAGGGAGAGAGGGTCCCAATACCCAGCCTGGGGGAGAGAGGGTCCCAATACCCAGCCTGGGGGGAGAGAGGGTCCCAATACCCAGCCTGGAGGGAGAGAGGGTCCCAATACCCAGCCTGGAGGGAGAGAGGTCCCAATACCCAGCCTGGAGGAGAGAGGGTCCCAATACCCAGCCTGGAGGGAGAGAGGGTCCCAATACCCAGCCTGGAGGGAGAGAGGGTCCCAATACCCAAGCTACATGCCACTGTCTAGTGTAATCCTATACTCAACACTCAGCGGAACCTTCAGATTCCATTAACAAGGCAGTAAATTAAAAGGGATACTTCAGGATTTTTAAGCCCTTTATCTACATGCTATTAGATACCCATAGACTTACAGTCATTGCGCTAATGCTAGTTAGCATTAGCTCGTGAAACTACCTCCAGCTTCCTTCACACTGGACACAGAGACATACAAATGGCATCTACGGGTTCATCTGGCTCTGGGGAAGTAGATAAAGGGCTTCATTGCCAAAATCCTGAAGTATCCCTTTAACGTTCCATTTCCATTCAGAACATTTCCCAGAAGTCTGATGCCATTTTAAATCTACTCCATGTCTTAAACCCCATCCGCCCCAAACAGTGTCAGCTCACATTCCATTAATGTTCTATTAATGCTGAATTAACGTTCTGACTCAACATCAAGAGTTGAGGAATAGTTGGAAACAGGGTAATGGGATGTCCAGCGCAAACTCTTACACCATCTTACAGCTACCCTATGTTCCGCCTCGCAATGTTCCGCCTCGCAATGTTCCGCCTCGCAATGTTCCGCCTCGCAATGTTCCGCCTCGCAATGTTCCGCCTCGCAATGTTCCGCCTCGCAATGTTCCGCCTCGCAATGTTCCGCCTCGCAATGTTCCGCCTCGCAATGTTCCGCCTCGCAATGTTCCGCCTCGCAATGTTCCGCCTCGCAATGTTCCGCCTCGCAATGTTCCGCCTCGCAATGTTCCGCCTCGCAATGTTCCGCCTCACTCAGCGTTGAATTAGTGTTCAATCTTCATTTAGAGAATGCAGCTATAGGCAGAAACAGAGTAATCAGATGTGCCAAGGGAGAGGAGTATGACAGATTTCAATCTAACTAAGTTGTACTGGTGGATAGATTGAATATTGAAGTCATGTGCTTGATTGATTAAGAAACACAATTGGTTTTGTATACCCTTAAGAGATGACAGCACTTAGACTTGTTAGTGGTTTCAGCTAAGGTCTTATCCTCTTAATCCAATCGGCATTGGAATCCTTGTAGCACAACACATGAATAACAGAAAAAGAGTGCGAAACAGGAAACAGACTTAGTCCACTTACCGATAAACGTCCGTACACACCTCCTCTCATTATACACCTCCCACAACTGAGGAGAGAGGAATGAGAGAAGATTAAAACAGATTCTGCCAAAAACAGTGACCCTTTGATTTGCTTTGACCAGCATGGGTCAGTGTATCAAGCACCAGTCCCATCAGAAACCAGCACAGGGCTCATCTCAGACGGTTAAGTCCTAATTAAAAACCAATAGGCCCCTGGTTCTACCAGGAACACACAGAGAGGAAGAGAGACCAAAGACATGTTTATTTCTAAGTCCACAGGATAGAATCACTAGGACCGTGCCCCAGGACTACCTGACATGATGACTCCTTGCTGTCCCCGGTCCACCTGACTGTGCTGCTGCTCCAGTTTCAACTGTTCTGCCTTGTTATTATTCGACCATGCTGGTCATTTATGAACATTTGAACATCTTGGCCATGTTCAGTTATAATCTCCACCCGGCACAGCCAGAAGAGGACTGGCCACCCCACATAGCCTGGTTCCTCTCTAGGTTTCTTCCTAGGTTTTGGCCTTTCTAGGGAGTTTTTCCTAGCCACCGTGCTTCTACACCTGCATTGCTTGCTGTTTGGGGTTTTAGGCTGGGTTTCTGTACAGCACTTTGAGATATCAGCTGATGTACGAAGGGCTATATAAATAAATTTGATTTGATTTGAATCACTCTCAGCTAAGCCAAGGAGAGAGAAATGGAAAGATAAAGAGAAGGAACAGAGGGAAAGAGAAGATGCTCCTTCTTCAAAACAAGTTAGTTTGTCTCAGTCAAGGTGGGAGAAAGGAGGGATAGAGCAGAGGAGATTGTTTAACTTAATATGAAAAAAAATTCATGCTGAGGAAAGGGGAAATGAAAAGAGCTACAGAAGAACACAAATAACCCGGGACTATATCCCCGCCTCAGTGAGAACTTAATGGTGTGTCAGCGTGGCAGGTGTATCAGGAGAGTGGCAGGTGTGTCAGGAGAGTGGCAGGTGTGTCAGGAGAGTGGCAGGTGTGTCAGGAGAGTGGCAGGTGTATCAGGAGAGTGGCAGGTGTGTCAGGAGAGTGGCAGGTGTGTCAGGAGAGTGGCAGGTGTGTCAGGAGAGTGGCAGGTGTGTCAGGAGAGTGGCAGGTGTGTCAGGAGAGTGGCAGGTGTGTCAGGAGAGTGGCAGGTGTATCAGGAGAGTGGCAGGTGTGTCAGGAGAGTGGCAGGTGTGTCAGGAGAGTGGCAGGTGTGTCAGGAGCGTCAGCGTGTCAGGAGAGTGGCAGGTGTGTCAGGAGAGTGGCAGGTGTGTCAGGAGAGTGGCAGGTGTGTCAGGAGCGTCAGCGTGTCAGGAGCGTGGCAGGTGTGTCAGGAGCGTGTCAGGATGTGTCGGGTGTGTCAGGAGCGTGTCAGGTGTGGCAGGAGCGTGTCAGCGTGGCAGGAGCGTGGCAGGAGCGTGTCAGCGTGGCAGGAGCGTGGCAGGAGCGTGTCAGCGTGGCAGGAGCGTGTCAGGATGTGTCGGGTGTGGCAGGAGCGTGTCAGCGTGGCAGGAGCGTGTCAGCGTGGCAGGAGCGTGTCAGCGTGGCAGGAGCGTGTCAGCGTGGCAGGAGCGTGTCAGGTGTGGCAGGAGCGTGTCAGGATGTGTCGGGTGTGTCAGGAGCGTGGCAGGAGCGTGTCAGCGTGGCAGGAGCGTGTCAGCGTGGCAGGAGCGTGTCAGCGTGGCAGGAGCGTGTCAGCGTGGTAGGAGCGTGTCACAGACCTGCCAACCCTATCCAACTTTATCGCAATTATAGAATTGTACCAAATCAAATCCATTGAATGGACAGTGTAGAATGGAGATAATTATCTATAACGTTTTTCTTTGCAAATGCTCCCAAGTTTAGTCTCTATAGTAGAGGAACGCTTGTCACCTCTCAAACAGGGCCAATCACCAGGGCCGCTCACAAGTAGTGGCTTTTAAACACAGTTCCTAATCAACAATAAAAGCAAAATTATTTTGAAAACATAAAAACAAAAACAAATAATCGCATCGACACAGACCGCAAACTGGTTATACAAACCTTAAGTAGGCTGTTCAGTAGGCTACCGCAAAG
>NC_068428.1:25758136-25843136 GCF_023373465.1 Oncorhynchus keta
CCGCAAAGGGAATCGGACCGCTGTTTCAGCCTAAATAATGTGCCTATTGGATTTCTTTGCAGCGCATTCATCATTTCAGATTTTAGAATTGATAAAATCTCAAATCTAGTGCCAAGTCATTTTAGAAGCATTGCCTATATAGCTAATACCGGACACTCATTCATTATTCACTCTTCTAAACTAAATGCAAAATCCGTGCATGCTGGCAGGTCTGGTGTCAGCGTGGCACCTTACCTTGATCTTACAATCCATAGAGCAGGAGAGCAGCAGGTGACCTGATACAGGAAACAGACGGATAGCACTGACCCCCTGCAGAGAGAGAGAGGGGTTAATGCGTGGACATAATATAACAATCAGCCTGTCTATGAACACAGGTGTGTATGGTATTGCTATAAATCCTCTATAGAAGGCTAATTGTCTCAAGGAATTAGATAATAAGGAGAGATGAGAGCAAGGTAAGGAGCATTCAGCACAGCAGTAGTATTATACCATAGTAACATAACCCTATACCATCTTATAGAACTCTTAAAGTGGAACTGAAAGCATTTTATCAACAGAAAGAATGTGACACCTTTAAAAGAATCTGACAAGCGAGCACTTAGATATGGTATTTCACGTTTTCATAAATTCTATGAATGTTTGGGAAATACGTATACCTAGGCATTTGTGAACATTTCATAGCAATATAGAAAGTGGCGGTGCATTTGGACATTTAATAGACAGTGAATAAAACATCCTGTCTCGTCCAGGACCAGTCTACACCGACCAGTGCGCTATAGCAAATCAGAGATAAAGTAGACCTTTATACAAACAAGTCATTTGCCACACGGGCCTCCCATCATTCACTTTGAACCTTACTGTGTGTTTACAGGCAGTAGCAACAGCACGACTTCAGACCATTGGAAACCATTCACCAAAAGACACAAAATTCACCTAAATGATTTCTGCAAATATCTGAAGGACACGGGAGTCCTCTTACATTTGGGAACTTTACAGTCCTTTTTATCAAACAACCATGGTAAGGTAGGCTATCTTTCCCTCAGTTATGCACATCAACAAGAACAACAACAAATGCTAGCCAGCAAAAGTTCAGCTAGTTGGCCATCAAAATTGCACTGATAAACGATGGGGAGTTGTAGCCTGTTCGGCTTTCTGCAACTTGTCTGCCAATGCATGCTTGTCCCAACCAAGCACCTGAGCTAACTGGCTAAAGTGTCCGTTCGTCAAAAATATTGAGTAATTGAAACTGAAACAGTGTATGCAAAATGGAGGCAGCAAACAATGTTAGCAGGCCAGCTGGGATTTACAACCTGATAGTAATATTTTCTGGACTCCAAAGAAAAGTATTGCTGAATTATATTAATCATGCATTGAATGGCATCCATCTATTTAGACAACAATGTCTTAGTGTACATCATGGAACGTTGAGTCACATAGAACTACAGGTCGACCGATTAATCAGAATGGCCGATTTCAAGTTTACATAAACGGAAATCTGTATTTTTGGACACCGATTTGGCCGATTTAATTTTTTTATATCTTTTATTTAACTTGGCATGTCAGTTAAGAACACATTCTTATTTTCAATGACGGCCTAGGAACGGTGGGTTAACTGCCGTGTTCAGGGGCAGAATGACAGATGCAATCTTGCAACCTTACAGTTAACTAGTCCAATGCTCTAACCACCTGCTTTACATTGCACTCCACGAGGAGACTGCCTGTTACGCGAATGCAGTAAGAAGCCAAGGTAAGTTGATAGATAGCATTAACCTTATCTTATGAAAATCAATCAATCATAATCACTAGTTAACTACACATGGTTGATGATATTACTAGTTTATCTAGCGTGTCGTGCGTTGCATATAATCGATGCGGTGCGTATTCGACAAACGGGGGATGATTTAACAAAAGCGCATTTGCGAAAAAGGCACAATCGCTGCACAACTGTACCTAACCATAAACATCAATGCCTTTCTTAAAATCAATGAAGTATATATTTCTAAACCTGCATATTTTGCTAAAAGAAATCCTGGTTAGCAGGCAATATTAACCAGGTGAAATTGTGTCACTTCTCTTGCGTTCATTGCACGCAGAGTCAGGGTATATGCAACAGTTTGGGCAGCCTGGCTCATTGTGAACTAATTTTCCAGAATTTTACGTAATTATGACATAACATTGAAGGTTGTGCAATGCAACAGGAATATTTAGACTTCGGGATGCCACCCGTTAGATAAAATACGGAACGGTTCCTTATTTAACTGAAAGAATAAATGTCTTGTTTTCGAGATGATAGTTTCCAGGTTCGACCATATTAATGACCTAAGGCTCGTATTTTTGAGTGTTATGTTATAATTAAGTCTATGATTTGATAGAGCAGTCTGACAGAGTTGGTAGGCACCAGCAGGCTCGTAAGCATTCATTCAAACAGCACTTTCGTAACCGATGTGAAATGGCTAGCTAGTTAGCAGGGTGCGCGCTAATAGCGTTTCAAACATCACTCGCTCTGAGACTTGGAGTGGTTGTTCCCCTTGCTCTGCAAGGGCCGCGGCTTTTGTGGAACGATGTGTAACACTGCTTCGAGGGTGGCTGTTGTCGATGTGTTCCTGGTTCGAGCCCAGGTAGGGGCGAGGAGAGGGACGGAAGCTATACTGGCAATACTAAAGTGCCTATAAGAACATCCAATAGTCAAAGGTATATGAAATACAAATCATAGAGAGAAACTGTCCTATAATAACTACAACCTAAAACTTCTTACCTGGGAATATTGAAGACTAAAGGTAACCAAAAGGAACTTTCATAAGTTCTGAGCAAGGAACTTAAACGCTAGCTTTTTTACATGGCACATATTGCACTTTTACTTTAGTCTCCAACACTTTTTTTGTATTTTTAACTTTACCAAGTTCTCTCCCCAATTTCGTGGTATCCAATTGTTTTTAGTAGCTACTATCTTGTCTCGTCGCTACAACTCCCGTACGGGCTCGGGAGAGACGAAGGTTGAAAGTCATGCGTCCTCCAATACACAACCCAACCAAGTCGCACTGCACGCATCCAACCCGGAAGCCAGCCGCACCAATGTGTCGGAGGAAACACCATGCACCTGGCAACCTTGGATAGCGCGCACTGCGCCCGGCCCGCCACAGGAGTCGCTGGTGCGCGATGAGACATGGATATCCCTACCGTCCAACCCCTCCCTAACCCGGACGACGCTAGGCCAATTGTGCATCGCCCCACGGACCTCCCGGTCGTGGACAGTTACGACAGAGCCTGGGCGCGAACCCAGAGTCTCTGGTGGTACAGCTGGCGCTGCAGTACAGCGCCCTTAACCACTGTGCCACCCGGGAGGCCTCAACACTTTGTTTTTGCATTATTATTATGTTTCATTTTATTTGAGGCTAAATTGATTTTATTGATGTATTATATTAAGTTAAAATCAGTGTTCATTCAGTATTGTTGTAATTGTCATTATTACAACAAAAAAATTGTCAGATTGATCGGTATATGCTTTTTTTGGGTCCTCCAATAAATCGGTATCGGCGTTGAAAAATCATAATCGGTCGACGTCTATATAAAACCTATTTTTAAAACCTCTTATAAAGTTGGTTTTATACCATAAACTGGGAATGTGATATTTTTTACTGATATTATGATTGCCTGTTTCATATCGGCAAAGTAGTTAATGCTGTCAGTTCCACTTTAACAGCACAGGTGTCAAACTCATTCCAACGAGGGCCGAGCAGCTGAGGGTTTTCACTCCTTCCTCGTACTTGATTGAGGTCACTATTTAGTCAGGAACTCCCCTCACCTGGTTGTCTAGGTCTTAATTGAAAAGAAAGAGGAAAAACCTGCAGACACTAGAACCTCCATGGAATGAGTACGACACCCCTGCTTAACGTGGTGTCTTATCTCTCGTCTGTATTCCCACAGAGCCAGAACAATCCTTATTATTATCAATTTTCAGAAACAGCAGGTGTTGTGGTACAGTGCAGTTCGACATCACTTAATGAGCAGTAGACCGCTGTGTGTGTGTGTGTGTGTGTGTGTGTCTTTAATATTTGCCTCTGGTCATAATTATCCCTTGGTCTTTGGGAGTTTGTTAACATTTCATCAAGGGCACAATCACCCCTCTGGCAACATCAACACCTCACTGACACACCGCGTGTGTGGGCACGTGATAATACCCACCAACAACTTGTCTTGGACGGCACTGATCCCCTACCCATCGACAGTTCAGAGTGTGTGTGTGTGTGTGTGTGTGTGTGTGTGTGTGTGTGTGTGTGTGTGAGTGAGAGAGATTACACTTAGCCTGCCCTATGGCTAGCAGCGCAGCAGTAAGAGGACATCCATCCTCTTTGAATGCTAATTCTATAGAGGCAGAAATCGGGCTTTCATGCCTTGCTGCACACTCACTTGTACCAAGACATTGCTCATGGCATTCAATGTGCAGGGTATTCCTCAAATCCCAATGATGTTAACAGAACACGTCTCTAAACTATCAAACCATCTACCGGCCTCTCCATCCACTATCTTTCCATCACAAGCCCACTAGCATGCTTCTTTTTTTAATCATCCCTCTAGCTTTTCAATTAGCCTCTTGGTATGCAACTGTTCCAGTATGAGTGGGATGGAAGCCCTGTTCATTTTAGGCCTTTGCGATTCTCCCCTCTCTCGCTACTGCAGACAGACAGAACCAAAGGCCTGATCACATATTCTCCACACTCCGTCTGCTGAACCAGCACTTTCTTCCTCTCCATCTGTCGCTCACACACATTTCCCTCATGTAAAGATAACGGACACTCTAAAGTGTGTATCAGTCATCCAATAGCTAACCCAGCGTGACCGATGATGAGTGTTCCCTCACTCACCTGAGTCCAGTGTTTCCCCTATATGCATTTGCTAAATTGCGGCTGCAACTGCATTATGTAGATGTATAGATATATGCCCCAGGAAGATCCCACCACAACCACGCAGGAAGACCCCCCACTTAGAGTTGAAGTAGGAAGTTTACATACACCTTAGCCAAATACATTTAAACTCAGTGTTTCACAATTCCTGACGTTTAATCCTAGTTAAAATACCCTGTCTTAGGTCAGTTAGGATCACCACTGTATTGTAAGAATGTGAAATGTCAGAATAATAGTAGAGAGATTTATTTCAGATTTGATTTATTTCATCACATTCCCAGTGGGTCAGGAGTTTACATACACTCAATTAGTATTTGGTAGCTTTGCCTTTAAAATTGTTTAACTTGGGTCAAAGGTTTCAGGTAGCCTTCCACAAGCATCCCACAATAAGTTGGGTGAAGTTTGGCCCATTCCTCCTGACAGAGCTGGTGTAACAGAGTCAGGTTTGTAGGCCTCCTTGCTCGCACACATGCATTCTAAGTTCTGCCCACACATTTTCTATAGGGTTGAGGTCGGGGCTTTGTGATGGCCACTCCAATACCTTGACTTTGTTGTCCTTAAGCCATTTTGTCACAACTTTTGAAGTATGCTTGGGGTCATTGTCCATTTGGAAGACCCATTTGTGACCAAGCTTTAACTTCCTGACTGATGTCTTGAGATGTTGCTTCAATATATCCACATAATTTTCCTGCCTCATGATGCCATCTATTTTGTGAAGTGCACCAGTCCCTCCTGCAGCAAAGCACGCCCACAACATGATGCCGCCACCCCCGTGCTTCACGGTTGGGATGGTGTTCTTCGGCTTGCAAGCATCCCCCTTTTCCTCCTAACATAATGATGGTAATTATGGCCAAACAGTTCTATTGTTGTTTCATCAGACCAGAGGACATTTTTCCAAAAAGTACGATCTTTGTCCCCCAGTTGCAAACCGTAGTCTGGCTTTGTTATGGTGGTTTTGGAGCAGTGGCTTGGTTAATTTATTTTGATTTACCCATGATGTCAAGCAAAGAGGCAATGAGTTTGAAGGTAGGCCTTGAAATACATTCACAGGTACACCTCCAATTGACTCAAATGACGTCAATTACCCTATCAGAAGCTTCTAAAGCCATGACATCATTTTCTGGAATTTTCCAAACTGTTTAAAGGCAGAGTCAACTTAGTCACGGACCAGGATGTCTTGCTCCCAGGCAGACTAAATAACTTTTTTGCCCGCTTTCAGGACAATACAGTGCCACTGACACGGCCTGCAACGAAAACATGCGGTCTCTCCTTCACTGCAGCCGAGGTGAGTAAGACATTTAAACGTGTTAACCCTCGCAAGGCTGGAGGCCCAGACGGCATCCCCAGCCGCGCCCTCAGAGCATGCGCAGACCAGCTGTCCGGTGTGTTTACGAACATATTCAATCAATCCCTATACCAGTCTGCTGTTCCCACATGCTTCAAGAGGGCCACCATTGTTCCTGTTCCCAAGAAAGCTAAGGTAACTGAGCTAAACGACTACTGCCCCGTAGCACTACTTCCGTCACCTTTGAGAGACCAGCACCTATGTGAGGAATGCTGTTCATCGACCCCGTACCCTCCAAGAGGGTACTGGACTTGACGGGCCGCCCCAGGTGGTGAGGGTGGCTCACTTCCGTCATCATGAAGTGCTTTGAGAGACTAGTCAAGGACCATATCACCTCCACCCTACCTGTCACCCTAGACCCACTCCAATTTGCTTACCGCCCAAATAGGTCCACAGATCGATGCAATCTCAACCACACTGCCCTAACCCATCTGGACAAGAGGAATACCTATGTATTCCTTCCTAATGTACCCTACATTATTAATCTCATATGCATACGTATATACTGTACTCTATATCATCGACTGCATCCTTATGTAATACATGTATCACTTGCCACTTTAACTATGCCACTTTGTTTACATACCCTACATTACTCATCTCATATGTATATACTGTACTCGATACCATCTACTGTATCTTGCCTATGCTGCTCTGTACCATCACTCATTCATATATCCTTATGTACATATTCTTTATCCCCTTACACTGTGTATAAGACAGTAGTTTTGGAATTGTTAGTTAGATTACTTGTTGGTTATTACTGCATTGTCGGAACTAGAAGGACAAGCAGTTCGCTACACTCGCATTAACATCTGCTAACCATGTGTATGTGACAAATAAAATATGATTTGATTTATTTTATTTGAGTTTATGTAAACTTCTGACCCACTGGAATTGTGATACAGTGAAGTAGAAGTGAAATAATCTGTCTGTAAACAATTGTTGTAAAAATTACTTGTGTCATGCACAAAGTAGATGTCCTAACTGACTTGCCAAAACTATAGTTTGTTAACAAGAAATTTGTGGAGTGGTTGAAAAACGAGTTTTAATGACTCCAACCTAAGTGTATGTAACCTTCCGACTTAAACTGTAACTCTTAGGGCAAATCCTAAGGCAAACACTGGAGCCCGAAGGTGTCCACTGACAACTCACCTTGGTGTGTCCAGTCCAGACGTGGATCTGTTTCTTGGGCAGGTAACACTTGTCTGGTATGTCTGCAGTACGCAGGTTAATACCCACGTCTTGAGGTACATGGAGGTAAGACCTCCCTTGGTAGTCATACGCGTCTTTAACTGGAGACACAGAGGAGATGGTGTATACAGTAAGACTTAGGACTTCCTACATTCAGGGTTGCAGCAAATGTTCTTCTCAGCTGAGTGAATGCTGAACAGTTCAGTTATGTAATTAGTAATGGTTGAGATGATTGTGTTAGTTACCATGGAGAATGGTCTTCTCCTCCGCCGGAGCCTCTTCCTCATTCCTTCCCTTCTTCTGTCTCTTGGCTGTGATCTCATCCAGCTCCTTCTGTTCCTCCTACAGACCAATCAGCAGACAACAATCAGTTAGAACTCTCTCTTTACAGGAGGAAAAACAGTTAAGTCTAAAACACACTCCTATATAATACAAACATCCATATTGCTTTGAGGAACTACACACGATATTGAATTATTGATTGATTACCTCTGATGGTTTGGCGCCGTCCTTTTCGTCCACGTATTTCGCCCAGGGCCCAAGGTAATTGTCAATGTCATCCGATTCACCTCCTTGCACCTTTTTCCTCTTGTCATGTTTTTTTGGTCCAACCTCAAACACAGTCAACCCTAGGAGAGGAGAAACAAGAGAAACTGTTACACTATGTTCTTTATTTCAAAGTTTTATGGAGAACAATGACTACAACAGCTTTCCATTAAGTTTCAAAACATCCCTCTTACCGGCTAGCAATGCACCGCAAGCAAAACACAAATAGTAGGAAATGAAGCATTACCTTTCTTTTTCTCTGCCTCATCCACTGCACCAATGTAGCTATTGGAGGAATTCTGGCTTGTTGTGTCCACAGATGGATCCAGAGCATAGCCTGAAAGCAAAAGTAAATGACAAGTGAATAAAATAACCAAGATGCTAAATTACCTTAAAGCCCCAAAACGTTAGATTCAAGGTGATAGGAAGGTTAACCTCTTCACTAGACCTTATTCACAGTTGAACATTCTATCATAGACAATGGCCGTGGTGTGAATAAGATCTATACTGGGTACATAGGCTACCTACAGTCCCAGACACTCCTACACTAACTTACCAAAGGTGGAGAAGGTCCTCCGCTGCTGTTCAAACATGAAGTCATTGACGTGAGCAGGCTCTGCATAGCCAGACAGCATATTCCTGGGAGCAGCCATCTGTTGACTTCTATATGGGTTGACAGGACCAAACTAGGAGAAAATAAATATGTAAGAGTAAACACAGTGCAAAATAGATGTTATGTGGGTACAGTTAGGTAGGTAGATTCATTCGAATGATGTACGTCAGTTTCTTGAGTAAAATGTTACTATGAAACATCTTACCTCTGGTGCAAACATGGTTTCATATGTGGGGTTGTAGGTAACCTCTTTGAGAGAGGGGTCCAGATGCACACCAGTCTCCACAGCCTCCTGTTGGGAAGAAGAAACTTGACAGGTTTTCTACTGCTCATAATTTTGGTCAGTCATCAGGCTATGAAGGCACTTGAGTTAAAACCTCTTGGTGTTAGGGGGCAGTATTTTCATTTTTGGAAGAAAAAATGTTCCCGTTTTAAACAGGATATTTTGTCAGGAAAAGATGCTAGAATATGCATATAATTGACAGATTTGGATGGAAAACACTAACGTTTCCAAAACTGTAAAGATATTGTCTGTGAGTATAATAGAAATGATGTTGCAGGCGAAAGCCTGAGAAAAATCCAATCCGGAAGTGCCCCGGGTTTTTTAAGCGCTGCGTTCCAATGACTCCCTATTCAGCTGTGAATGTACCATCAACGAGCTTACGCTTTCTACGTATTCCCCAAGGTGTCTACATTATTGTGACGTAGTTTTACGCATTTGTTGAAGAATAGCCATAGGCGGCCACATTGCGTAAGTGGTCACATGGTGGCTCCGAGAGAGATTCTCGCGTAAAATACAGAGGTAGCCATTATTCCAATCGGAAAAACGAATTGTCCTGACAGATATATTATCGAATAGATATTAGAATAACACATTGAGGATGGATTCTAAACAACGTTTGCCATGTTTCTGTCGATATTATGGAGCTAATTTGGAATATTTTTTGGCGTTGTGGTGACCGCAATTTCCGGGTGATTTCTCAGCCAAACGTAAAGAACAAACGGAGCTATTTCGCCTACAAAAATAATATTTTGGGCTGTACCCCGTCACACTTTCATTATCGGCAGCGTAGCCTAGTGGTTAGAGCATTGGACTAGTAACCGGAAGGTTGCGAGTTCAAACCCCTGAGCTGACAAGGTACAAATCTGTCGTTCTGCCCCTGAACAGGCAGAACGACAGGCCACTTTTCCCAGGCCGTCATTGAAAATAAGAATATGTTCTTAACTGACTTGCCTGGTTAAATAAAGGTTAAAAAATTAAAAAAATCTTATAGCCTACTTTCGGAAAGCCTAATGTAGGCCTACATTTTTTATACTTTTAATGGAAAGGAGAAATATTTGCTTGTGTCTGACATACGCTAGTGGCTTTGATTGACGGGTGCTTTTATGGGGGTGTGAGTTTGCTGATTCTCTCTATAGGCTCATATGCCCATTCAGAAAGTTTCCTAATGTAGTCTGTCTGGACTTCATCTCTTTAATAGGAATCAAATGCTCCTGTCATGATGTAATCTTGTAAAAGGCCTGTTTTTAGTAGTTTAGGCTACATTATCTCTCTCCTTACTGCATCCTCTCTTTTAAGAACATATGCCAATGCCACTGCCATCAAATAAGCACAGCAACGGGATTTGTGACGTCAGGAGACTATTTCGGGAAAAGTGGGAGGAAACTAGAGGTCGACCGATTATGATTTTTCAACGCCGATACCGATTATTGGAGAACAAAAAAAGCCGATAACGATTAATCGGACGATTTTTAGATATATAATATATATATATATATGTAATAATGACAATTAGAACAATACTGAATTAACATTTTTATTTTAACTTAATATAATACATAAATAAAAGCAATATAGTCTCAAATAAATAATGAAACATGTTCAATTTGGTTTAAATAATGAAAGCTGGTGGTTCCTTTTAACATGAGTCTTCAATATTCCCAGGTAGGAAGTTTTAGGTTGTAGTTATTATACGACTATTTCTCTCTATATCATTTGTATTTCATATACCTTTGACTATTGGATGTTCTAATAGGTACTTTAGTATTGCCAGCCTAATCTCGGGAGTTGATAGGCTTGAAGTCATAAACAGCGCAATGAGCTACTAGCAAACGCAGGCAAGTGCTGTTTGAATGAATGCTTACGAGCCTGCTGCTGCCTTCCACCGCTCAGTCAGACTGCTCTATCAAATCATAGACTTAATTATAACACACAAAAATACGAGCCGTAGGTCATTAATATGGTCAAATCCGGAAACTATCATTTCGAAAACAAAACGTTTATTCTTTCAGTGAAATATGGAACCGTTCCGTATTTTATCTAACGGGTGGCATCCCGAAGTCTAAATATTGCTGTTACATTACACAACCTTCAATTTTGTCACAATTACGTAAAATTCTGGAAAATTAGTTCGCAACGAGCCAGGCGGCCCAAACCGTTGCATATACACTGACTCTGGGTGCAATGAACGCAAGAGAAGTGACACAGTTTCCCTAGTTTAAAATCGTTTGTTAACATTAATTTAGTCAACTTCTTCCACTAAAAGTATTAATACTTTCAGCCTACTAAGCAAGCACATCACATTTCTATTGAAACTTCCTGCTTTAGCTACTTAGTTATACAAATATTTGGTTTAAGTAACTTAACTCATTGTTGTATCCATATAATTAAGAATTGAATAGGATCTGCTTTCACTGTCCACCTACCGTTAGTGTAGCTAGATAAGTAAAGTTCGCGATTACATTCCTAAATTGCTTTCTAGGTGACAAGCCGACTCTGTCTGGATAGCACTAGCAGCTAGCTAGCGTTGCGTATATCCCTTAATAGTTAGCTAGCGTACATTAGCTAGCTTAATTAGCAACCAGCTACTCTGCCTCGCTAGCTCGCTTACCTTTACGGCGACCTCCGGAGCTGAATTAAGGAGAGCTAAAGACATTGTTTTCCCAGATTTCAACGGTTTGAGGTGTGCTAGGGCATCAGGGTCAACTTTTTCGGGACTAGCATTAGATTTTGTCTCATTATCTGAATCTGAATCGGTCCCGTACGAAACGAGGGACTCCACGGTGGCAGCCATCTTGGATGTTGTGAATGCCAAACCGGAAATGTCCTAAAAGTAGGTATTTACTTTAAAATCAAATCACATTTTATTTGTAACAAGCGCCGAATACAAGGGGTGTGCAATTTACCGTGAAAGACTTGCTTACGAGCGCTTCCCAACGATGCAATAAAAACAAAAATGACACAAGAGGAATAAAATATACAAGAATGGAGCTATATACAGGGAGTACCAGAACCAGATCAATATGGAGCTATATACAGGGAGTACCAGAACCAGATCAATGTGGAGCTATATACAGGGGGTACCAGAACCAGATCAATGTGCAGGGTACATGAAAGCAGGGTAAAATGTCTAGGCATCAGGATATGTAATAATAACAGTAAAATAGTAGCAGTGTGTTGTGTTGTGTCGGTTTGTTTGTTTGTTTGTGTAGTGTTGCCCTATGTAAATGTGTGTGGGTTTTGTGTGGTGTGTGAGTGTTTATTTTGTGTATATATAGTCTTGACATTAAAGTGAAAATAATTATATCAAAACATCAAAATTGGGAGAGATTAATCGTTTAGTTGAATTTTATAACGATACATTTTGGAAAAACGTATTATAAGTCACTGTTATTTCAACAGATGAGTGATCAACGGATAAAAATACATTTTATACACCTTTAAGGATATAATTCTCACTGGGCATACATGACTTCTAAAAATTGAATGTGCTCACATTTCGAGATTTTCTTGTCCCAAAATCTTTAATTCCCTCCATCCTCAACCCCAGGACGTTGGTGCTCATATTACACGATGACTCCCTAGTTGATGTAGACTTAATATTAAATTATAATTTTGGTTTCTGTCGTGTAATATAGGCGGAGTTCGTTTTCTATGCCAAGGTGCCCCTGGTGGGTGTAGATTTCATTTAAAGACCAATGGAATTGTATAAAATAATCATACTCCGTTCAACCGGGGCACCTTGTCATGTAAAACGAACAAACCCATTGAAAAGGCCGCTTCTTTTCTCCATAGCTCCACATATCTGTCTTCCATCACACCGTACACACATCGCGTGTTGTTGCTTTCCTCTTCCCCATCATTGTTTTGGTCTCACATGCTGAATGTTCATTGGCTATTGGCAGCAGTCCTTTCGCAATCGCGTTTTAGCACTGCTCATACTACAAGATGCATTACCAAAATGTCGGACATATTAGAAAATTATCTGGACATCCGACAGGGGTCAGGGTCTTCATTTATAAACCGTGCATACAAAGTATACCCCAAAATGTACGCGAGACAGATTTATAAACGTTTAACTTGACGTGAGAATATTCTCACCTCCCTGCAAACTTTAGACCATGCTTATGCACATCTGCTAGTGGTTGAAATAATTGGCAGCTGGAAAGTAATTCGCTTGTTTAGGGATATCATGAAAAGCTTATAAATACAAAACTAAAATCAGGAAAACATATTAACAAGAATGCAACCATTTGCCAATAGTGAGAAGAGTGAAAGTCTGTGTTTTATTTTTCAATCTAAAATAATTAGACATAGGAATCTTTTTCATATTTAATTTATTTTCATAACCATTGCAGAAAATATTCCTCACCTTTTCTGGACTTGATGGGTTCATATTCTGGAAGGAGCAATATAACAAATGACCACGTGCATACCTCATTTAATTGGACTGAGTTGCCTGGTAAATAGACAGGTTATATGTATTTCAAGTTTTGCAATATCATATAGTCGAATTTACAATGTTTCAGAATTCGCAGGCAGTCCATATTTAGGTTGGGGGAAAAGTCTATATAAAACATTGTTGAATTCAAACCTTCTGCTGACACGTCCACAACTACTTGCCATTGTTTTTTTTCCAGATACAGCATAAATTACTGCTAACGATTCAAACGTTCTGCCAACACAGTAAAAAGACAGATAGTTTATGTACAATATTTGACAGTATGGGTAAGCTACAGTATTGCTGTGCGTGCGATAGGAGCACAACATCATTGCCTATTTGATCTCAGAGCCAATACCAAGGCAGGACATATAAACCCAATAATCTATTGATAAACTAAATATTGAACAACAATTCGTATTTTGCATGTCATGGCCTAATAATGCCAATAGTTCCAATTTATGCGGCAATAAAAGGGTGTTATTTTCACCATAAAACGTGAATGGAGGAGTTTTCCATGCAGAGTTTCAGAGCTTGTTAACTAACGTGTGCATAGTTTTATGACAGGTCTGGTTTATAATGGGAAACGTACAGTACCAGTCAAAAGTTTGAACACACCTACTCATTCAAGGGTTTTTCTTTATTTTTACTATTTTCTACATTGTAGAAATATAGTGAAGACATCCAAACTATGAAATAACACATATGGAATCATGTAGTAACCAAAAAGTGTTAAACAAATCCAAAATATATTTGATATTTGAGATTCCTCAATGTAGCCACCCTTTGCCTTGATGACAGGTTTGCACACTCTTGGCATTCTTTCAACCAGCTTCATGAAGTAGTCACCTGAAATGAATTTCAATTAACAGGTGTGCCTTGTTAAAAGTTAATTTGTGGAATTTCTTTCCTTAATGCATTAAAGACAATCAGTTGTGTTGTGACAAGGTGGGTTGGTATACAGAAGATAGCCATATTTTGTGAAAGACCAAGTACATATTATGGAAAGAACATCTCAAATAAGCAAAGAGAAATGAACAGTTCATCATTAATTTAAGATATGAAGGTCAGTCAATCTGGAAAATCTCAAGAACTTTGAAAGTGTTTTAATGTGCAGTCACAAAAACCATCAAGTGATATGATGAAACTAGCTCTCATGAGGACTGCCACAGGAAAGGAAGACCCAGAGTTACCTCTGCTGCTTCATTAGAGTTACCAGCCTCAGAAATTGCAGCCCAAATAAATGCTTCACAGAGTTCAAGTAACAGACACATCTCAACATCAACTGTTCCGAGGAGATGTGTGAATCAGGCCTTCATGGTTGAATTCCTGCAAAGAAACCACTACTAAAGGACACCAATAATAAGAAGAGACTTGCTTGGACCAAGAAACACAAGCGAGGGACATTAGACTGGTGGAAATCTGTCCTTTGGTCTGATGAGTCCAAATTTGAGATTTTTGGTTCCAACCGCCGTGTCTTTGTGAGACACAGAGTAGGTGAATGGATGATCTCTGCTTGTGTGGTTCCCACCGTGAAGCACGGAGGAGGAGGTGTGATGGTGTGGGGGTGCTTTGCTGGTGACACTGTCTGATTCATTTAGAATTCAAGGCACACGTAACCAGCATGGCTGCCACAGAATTCTGCAGCGATACGCCATCCCACGTGGTTTGCGCTTAGTGGGACTGTCATTTGTTTTTTAACAGGACAATGACCCAAAACAACCCCCGAGGCTGTGTAAGGGCTATTTGACCAAGAAGGAGAGTGATGGAGTGCTGCATGAGATGACCTGGCCTCCACAATCACCCCCAATTTAAATGGTTTGGGATGAGTTGGACCGCAGAGTAAAAGAAAAGCAGCCAACAAGTGCTCAGCAAATGTGGGAACTCCTTCAAGACTGTTGGACAAGTATTCCAGGTGAAGCTGGTTGAGAGAATGTCAACCAAATATTTTGATTTGTTGAGCACTTTTTTTGGTTACTCCATGCTTCCATATGTGTTATTTCATAGTTTTGATGTCTTCACTATTGTTCTACAATGTAGAAAATAGTAAAATAAAGAAAAACCCTTGAATGAGTAGATGTGTCCAAACTTTGACTGGTACTGTATGTCAATATGTGTTGTACATGCGCAGAGTTTTCAGAAATGGCGGAGTCAGAAATGTATTGTGACAAGTTAGGCTATAATTAAGGCGCACCCCTGGAGGACGCAACAGCCATCATCCGTGTGTCCTTGACCCGGTCAAACAACGTCCCGACGTACTGATCCTAGCCCAAGTTCATAGGCATTCACCCCGATCATGAACATTCTCTTGGACGGCAAAAACCTGGCGAATTCGTTGCAAAATCGTGTAGTGTATGTCTGGCATTAATGTCTATGAATTCTCACTATGATCGGTTGGGCAAGCCCATGATTGGCCAATATTCTTTGGGACTTAAATCAATTAGCCAATAAGACTAGCTTGTGTTGAGTGCGTGAAAATCAATTGGATGAGCAATATGATTATAACCCACAGGATGAATATTTGATAATCATTAAACCCCTTATAAATGAATTACATTGGTTACCTATATCAATCAGCTGATTTTGAACAGTGAAATAAATACATTAACAAATTAAATACAACATTACCATGAAATGCTTACATACAAGCCCTTAACCAACAATGCAGTTTAAGAAACAGTTAAGGAAATATTGAATAAATAAACGAAAGTGAAAAACGACAACAAAAACGATTTAAAAAGTAACACATGAAAAGTGCATAAGAATAACGAGGCTATATACAGGCAGTACCGAGTCAATGTGCGGTGGTACAGGTTAGTCGAGGCCATTTGTAAAGTGTGTATACATAGATAATCAACAGGGAGTAGCAGCAGTGTAAATAGTCCGAGTGGCAATTTGATGAATTGTTCAGCAGTCGTATGGCTTGGGGGTAGATGCTGTTAAGGAGCCTTTTGGTCCTAGACTTGAGGTAGCAGAGAGAACAGTCCATGACTTTGGTGACTGTTCTCTCTGCTATCGCACGGCAAATGCTACCGCAGCGCCAAGTCTTGGACCAAAATGCTCCTTAACAGCTGTATGTGTAACTGTGATACCTGTATGTAATAACTAGATAATAAGCATGTAATAAATTAAATGAATCAATTTAAACAGTGCAGTAGGGGCAGTCAGAACGCATCAAATTGATACCCACCTCCTTGCTATCGATTGGCCATTACAGTCAAGACCGGGAGTGGTTTGGAGACAATGGGCCAATCAGGTAATCAGATTTAGTCCGGGTCAGTTTTGTGGCTCCTCGCACTGATGCGTGGGTTGGCTCTCAAACAATAGAAAGTGGTATGTACCATCATGGTCTCTACGATAGGTACATTTCGCTACGAAGTCAAAGATGAGCATTTCTACTTTGCATTTATAAAACACAGTTTCTTCGCGTGTGGATCAATATATGTGGATGAATTCATCTGAAAATCTTTCGTCAACTCAACTTCGCCCGTTGTTCTGTCCGTTGCATTAGATTGTGCCCCCGGGATCCCTTTTTGAAGGGGAATTGTGCCTTGATCCTTCGCTGCTACCTTTCTAACGGGATTCATTTTGCCCCGGCTATATGATAACCACAGCATGGAATGAGGCTGGATATTTGAATTGATTGAAACAGGGAATTGCACTGTACTGCAGTAGAGATGACAAGAACATAGGAGGAATTGAACAAACATTTAAGGTATGACATTTTCTCATGACTGAATTGTTTCATTCTAAACTTATGCCTAACAACAAGAACATTTGAGGATTCTGAAATGTAGTAAAGTTGGTACCATTCACAATTAACTGTTAAAATAAGCACCAGTCCATGCGCAACGGCTGGTCAACGACTTTCTCTCTGTGTGGTAATACTAATTGAATGCTGGTTAGCCATGATAAGCCATCAATGTCTGTGCTAACTAAACATTTGTAACCATCTAGCCAGGTGACAGGTGTGAGGAAAATATAATTCAGTGTTTTTAACTTGTCAGTTTGTTGTACAAATGGGGTCACATTATGCATACTGTATACACCGGAGAGAAAGAACACCTAGCTAGCTAACGTTACTTGTCAATGGTCATGTGTTGAAATTAGATGGGGGTAAGGGATCAAGGTTTAACATCTGCACGAACTCGCGTTGTAAATTAGGAGAAATGGTTAGCAAGCTGCATGCTAACTATCACACCACATTGTAATTTTGAAGGGTTGGTGTGAAAATATACATCTGGCATCTTGTCAATGCATTATCACAACCCTGTATTTACCTTAGTGTCATACCCAGGTTAACGTTGTCGTTATTTATTAGCTAGATAGCTAATGGACAATTTTTTCAACAAGAGCACGATAACGGCGCCGGTTGTGCGCGAGCAAACACGGGCACGGCACTGATTTCATTTCCCCACGAAGAATGCATTGACTTTTCGGTGAAGAAGGGTTAGGGTAGTCTTCGATCTAGCTTCAATTCGTTTCCAATTAAGTTGTCTATGGGGCATGGGGGAAGGGAAAGACACATTCAGGGCAAATCATCTTGCAAGAAGCTTTGTGAAATCGGAAATGTTTTTCTCGATCGTCTTGAGTTCATTTGGTGGCAAAAGCATCTTTATTTTACAGTGACTATACACGAACCTGAATCACAACTCGAGTTCTGAAAATGAGATAGCTGTGGTTTGGGTGTTTTAAAAAAAATGTTCTTACCATTTTTAAAGACAACCTCCAGAGATTTTTGAACTTTTAATGTTGAAAAGTGATATCCCAAGTATAACTTACAGTAAAGTACACACACTAAAGGGTAACAAACGTTTTCAGCAAAATAGTTTTTTTTTTAGACACAACTGCAAACTTAGGAGTAGGGCAATCGAGGAGCTGGTCTGAAGTGAATCGTGATGTCATCGGCCTTCCACCTTGCTTGAGGAACAATAGAGAACAAAGAGGAAAGGCCCACCCCCCACATTTATTTTAAATGCTCAGAAATGTGCAGGGGATTGTGGGAAGGTGAGCGGCGAGAACCCTCCTAGCAGAGTGGAAGGTAAAGTTGAGCTCTGCTTTATGCAAATGTAAAGCAAAGCTAAGCTTTGGAGCGAAGTAATGTAAAGAGATCCGCCTCTGATCAAACCCACTGTTAGGTTCAGATAACCTCTAGATAACAGATCATGATAGCAATGGTTATCTAGTCTCGGAAACCCGACCCTAAGATGGAAATGACAGTACAACACTGATGTCATTCTCAGCATTCAGTCTGTTTCTGTACTTGTTTTGAAGTATTCCAGAGTTGAGAACCCTGCCTCACGTAGGTATGTGGTGCCAAACTGGATCAGGACATCTACATCACACAGACATTTAAAAACACATGCACGCACGCAAAGGAAAGGAGGTAGCCGTTTAGCATCTCAATGTGTTTGACCCCAATCCCTTAGCAGGATGACACACACACACACACACACACACACACACACACACACACACACACACACACACACACACACACACACACACACACACACACACACACACACACACACACACACACACACACACACACACACTCAGTTTTTGATAATGCAACCCTAAGTAACAGTACAGATGAAAAATGATCAGGCCTACTGTACATCTTACTGTAGGAAGTATTGTTGATAGAAGGTCTAGGTTGGAACTGTTGCTGTTAAAATACATATGTTTTTATTCAGAACTGGAATTAACTGATTGATCACCTAACACAGAGGTAGCCCAGATAACACACACACACAGTCCTAATGAGAGGTGTGTGGCTGGTTGAAGATTCAACAAGCAGGTCTATTCTGGGATCAGTTTGACAGTACAAAACTGATGTCATTCTCAGCATTCAGTCTGTTTCTGTACTTGTTTTGAAGTATTCCAGAGTTGAGAACCCTGACTCACGTAGGTATGTGGTGCCAAACTGGATCAGGACATCTACTGCTTTCTCCGGCATACAGGAGACTGCTTCCTGCTGTAGTTGAGCAACTCAGTTTATTCCAGTTCAGAAAGAAATTACTACTTGTATTTTAACAGCAACAGTTCCAACCTAGACTTGTTTACAACAATAATTTGTACAGTAAGAGAGACAATAGACCTGATCATCCTCATCTGTAATGTACATAGGGTTGCACTATCAGTAGCTAGCTAGCGTACTTGGCTAACATTAGCTAGCTAGCGTGCTTTGGCTAACATTAGCTAGCTAGCTATTAGCTGTTTACAAGGGGATTGTTTGAAAGATAAATTCACATCTACTTCTATGAGAGATAGTACTCCTTATTTCTGCTTATCATCATCAGCTGTTATAAAATGACAACTTTATTTTCTGCTGTCGAAGCACTGTTTCCTGAAGCATTCTGCCCTGTTCTGAAAGAACTCCCTGACCCTGGGTTTACATGCTGTGGATGTTTGGTCGACATTTTTTCATTTTGAGAGACTCATCACTAAGCACTTCTCCGCACAAAACACATTGTGGGCGCTCCTCGTTATTTCTCAACGTTAGTATGCAACCAAGAGAGAGGAACTCGTTGCTTGATGATTGAACTCAGTCAGAACTTGTGGCTAGCTTGAGTCGATTTGATGACAGTGGTGAGTGGTGGCGAGTCGGTCAGTGGCAGATGCCACGTTCAAAACAACCGGAACTCGGAAATCTCCGACTTCAGTGTGTTCAAACCCACCTGTGAACTCTGGAAAATTCTCCAACTCAGAATTCCACCTCGGGATCTCTGGCCTCTTTCTAGAGCTCAGACTTTCCGACCTGAAGGTCACTGACCATGTATATTTTCGAGTTCCCAGTTGTTTTGAACGTGGCATGAGAGTGCATCATCTGCTGCTGAACAACAGCGCTGCAAAATTTGGGCCACGGAGTGATCTTCAAGAAAACTGCAGAAAAAAGATCTGCATTTCCCTCCCACTCGCGCTGCTGCCATGAGCAGAGATACTGCTGCTAAACAGAGAGCGAACTGAACAGAGAGCGAACTGAACAGAGAGCGAACTGAACAGAGAGCGAACTGAACAGAGAGCGCACTGAACAGAGAGCGAACTGAACAGAGAGCGAACTGAACAGAGAGCGCACTGAACAGAGAGCGCACTGAACAGAGAGCGCACTGAACAGAAAGTGCACTGAACAGAGAGCACAGGTGTACGGCCAAATCAATTCCTGTAATTCATTAAATAATTATACATTTACACTGACACCATTAACATGTCCGCGACCCAACCAATACTTTAAGAAAGGCTTTCCAATAGCATAAACAGGCGGAGTGGGTTCACCAACTAGGCTGACTTTGGCGTCTGGCAGCTGTTGAGTTTATCAGTCCTAAGCAAAGGCATTCAAACATGGCCATTTTCCATACATAGTGCTTTAAGTTCCTTTACAGTGTAGAGGAGTTAGATGGTACAGGACAGACACGTGTATGTGTATGTGTATCTCTCTCTCTCTCTCTCTCTCTCTCTCTCTCTCTCTCTCTCTCTCTCTCTCTCTCTCTCTCTCTCTCTCTCTCTCTCTCTCTCTCTCTCTCTCTCTCTCTCTCTCTCTCTCTCTCTCTCTCTCTCTCTCTCTCTCTCTCTCTCTCTCTCTCTCTCTCTCTCTCTCTCTCTCTCTCTCTCTCTCTCTCTCTCTCTCTCTCTCTCTCTCTCTCTCTCTCTCTCTCTCTCTCTCTCTCTCTCTCTCTCTCTCTCTCTCTCTCTCTCTCTCTCTCTCTCTCTCTCTCTCTCTCTCTCTCTCTCTCTCTCTCTCTCTCTCTCTCTCTCTCTCTCTGATCTGTTGCCAGCCTGTAGCCTTCTCTTCTGTCTGCCTGTTTAATCTATCTCTGCTTCTGCTGCCTGCAGAAGAAGTGGAGAGAAGCAAGGAATGTACAGCAAGGAGGGACAGAGAGAGAGAGACAGACAGAGAGGGGGAGACAGAGAGGGAGAGAGGGGGGGAGAGACAGAGAGGGGGGAGAGAGAGAGAGACAGAGAGGGGGAGAGAGACAGAGAGAGAGAGAGACAACATGTAAAAAAATATAAAACAGTTAGAGAGTGTAATTTCCCCAAATTTGAAACCCTTATTCAAGGTTTCAAAGACCTCTCTGATGAGAGTAGGCTACCGGTCCTGTTGGGGGAAGACGCAGAGAGCTGTGGGTTGGCAGTGCACTCACTACATTGCTGCCTGCCATAAGATGAGGGACAGTGTCTGACAGAACAATCAACCTGCACATGTCCTCTATGCTCGTTGTTATTGTTCAATGTATGGTAATTTTGACCCCTATTGTTATTACTGTTGTCCCGTAGACAATTTTGATTCTTATTATTTTCATATTGTAAATATCCAAAGTAAGCTTTGGCAATATGGACATTGTTACGTCATGCCAATAAAGCAAATTGAATTGAGAGAGAGAGAGAAACACAGATAGGCACAGAGAGAGAGAGAGAGTGAGAGAGAGAGAGAGAGTGAGAGAGAGAAACAGAGAGGCACAGAGAGAGAGAGAGACAGAGAGTGAGAGAGAGAGAAACACAGAGAGAGAGAGACAGAGAGTGAGAGAGAAAGAGAGAGAGAGAAACAGAGAGGCACAGAGAGAGAGAGGCACATAGAGAGGCACATAGAGAGAGAGACAGAGTGAGAGAGAGAGAAACAGAGAGGCACAGCGAGAGAGAGAGAGACAGAGAGTGTGAGAGAGAGAGAGAAACACAGAGGCACAGAGAGAGAGACAGAGTGAGAGAGAAAGAGAGAGAGACAGAGAGTGAGAGAGAGAGAAACAGAGAGGCACAGAGAGAGAGAGAGACAGAGAGTGAGAGAGAGAGAGAAAGAGAGAGGCACAGAGAGAGACAGAGAGTGAGAGAGAGAGAAACACAGAGAGAGAGAGAGAGACAGAGAGTGAGAGAGAAAGAGAGAAACAGAGAGAGAGAGAGAGAGACAGAGAGTGAGAGAGAGAGAAACAGAGAGAGAGAGAGAGAGAGAGAGAGAGAGAGAGAGAGAGAGAGAGAGAGAGAGAGAGAGAGAGAGAGAGAGAGAAACAGAGAGGCACAGCGAGAGAGAGAGACAGAGAGTGTGAGAGAGAGAGAAACAGAGAGAGAGAGAGAGACAGAGAGTGAGAGAGAGAGAGAGAGAGAAACACAGAGAGGCACAGAGAGAGAGAGGTACAGAGAGTGAGAGAGACAGAGACAGAGAGAGAGAGAGAGAGAGAGGCACAGAGAGTGAGAGAGACAGAGACAGGGAGAAAAAGAGGGAGCTATAGGAGATTGGTTAGAAAAACTGGAAAAGGAGAATGTGGAGAGAGAAGACAGTAAAATGAAGCCAGGGGTTGTGTGTATGAATCCCCAAAAGCGAACCTGCTATTTGGTCTGTCTGTCTAGATTCTATATGTCCCAGCTGTTGGGTGGCAGTGGAGGGCAGAGGCGTCACACACTGGGGCCATTGTTCCTCCTCTGCCTGCCCTACTGGGCTCAGGGCTCCATAATGCTGTCTCTGTCCTGATCCTGTCTCACTGACTGACTGGTGCCTCTTGTGTATCACCACCCTTCATCCCTGTCCTCTGTCTTTCTCCCACCCCCCACCCCCACCCAGAACCTCTTCTCTCTTCCTACTGCTCCCATTGGAGCAGAAGTGCCCCCCATTCACTACAGTCAGAGAGAGTCTGGGTGGCAACCTAACCCTGCCCTCTCTCACCCCATCATTCACATTTCCAACCCTTTTAACCCAGATTGTTCTCTCACTTCTCTTTCCCTCCCTCGTTCTGTCTTCCTCTCTCTGCAGTAGACAGCAGGTGCTCACAGTATGATATCTTTCTGTCTCTCTCCTCTCCACCTCTTTTATTCCCTCCCTTTGTCTCTCTCCTCCCTGTCTCTCTCCTCTCCTCCCTGTCTCCCTCTCTCTCTCTGCCTCAATAAGGTTAAGGATAAGCCAAAGACGCTCTCTGTCTCCCTCTCTGTCTCTCTCCTCATCTCCGCCCTCCTTCCCTCTTTCCGTGGTGTGTAAACTGTAAACTGCAGGTGTTCCGTGTATGATATCTCTCGTAATGGCTCACATGATGGTGCAGGGAAGTCTCAGAATCGTATGTGGTCATTGAGTAAGAGGTAATGTGTTGTTTTGAAGCCCCACAACCTCTAGTAACCGTATGTACTTCAACTGCCTATAGGGGGGAACGGAAGCCTTCAGAGTATTAGCTGTTGTGTAGCAATAGGGTAACTAGCCTCACAGGTTACTGACACACAATAACCACTAGTAACCTAGTTTGTTTGTGGAAGTGCTTCTCCTAGGTAGGCTAACCCTGTGCTGTGGCTGTGAACGTATAGAGTTCAGGAGGACCCTGAGGACTACAGTCAGTCAGTAATAGTGTAATACATGATCAGGCCTGGAACCAGAGCTGCTTTCTGTTGCATGGTTGGTCTGCTCCTTTCTCTCAGTCTCTCTCTCCAGGCAAGGACCCAAGCACTGTGACACAATGGGGTCAGGTAAGGTAGGGAGACTGCGTGTGTGTATATGTGTGTGTGTGTGCAGGCAGGAGGCCCCTCCTGCGGTGTCGTGTGTTTGTTTGGATGGTAAACGTAGTCTGATACTTTACACAGCACAATGCAGCAGCTTGAGTCCCCCTCAGCGTCCACTGGATACTGTGTCTTTGTGCACATTCCTTTGTGGTCATATTATCTAACCAGGTGAATTTGTTAAAGTGGGACCGTAGTTACACACATTAGATTTGACCTGGTTTTTAGGCGTCTGCTCTGCTCCTCTCTTAGACTATATAGAGGAATCAAACAGGACCAAACCAGCACCATAGGCAACAATACATTACAGCGGCATGCAGGCTTGTGCTTGTTTCAGTACATGGTTATTTCTGTGTAATAGATTTGAATATGCAAAGTTACCTAAAGCACAGAGACTCGGCAGCTGACATACACCGTTCTCTGTCTCTGTGTCTATGCAAGATGGGGTCACTGGCTGCACGACAAGCCTCATCTCTCTATCAAAATTCAATTTCAATTTAAGGGCTTTATTGGCATGGGACACATATGGTACCATTGCCAAAGCAAGTGAACTAGATCAACAAAAGTGAAAGAAACAATCAAAATGAACAGTAAATATTACACTCACAGAAGTTCCTAAAAGAATAAAGACATGTTAAATGTCATATTATGTGGAAATAGTTAAAGTACAAAAGGGAAAATAAGCATAAATATGGGTTGTATTTACAATGGTGTTTGTTCTTCACTGGTTGCCCTTTTCTTTTGGCAACAGGTCATACATCTTGCTGCTGTGATGGCACACTGTGGTATTTCACCTAATCGAATTCTTTGTGGATCTGTGTAAACTGAGGGAAATACAATAAGGGCACAAGGCGAGACCCAAATGCAGACACAGGAGGCAGATGGTTGAGCTCCGATTGTAAGGGTTTTCTTCTGGTGAAAGAGAGGCGGACTAAAATGCAGCGTGGTGGTTATTCATGTTTTTAATAAAGACGACTATACATGAACAGACTATATAAAACAAGGAAAGTGAAAACCTAAACAGTCCTATCTGGTGTAAACACAGAG
Organism: Oncorhynchus keta; assembly: GCF_023373465.1. Taxonomy (NCBI): domain Eukaryota; kingdom Metazoa; phylum Chordata; class Actinopteri; order Salmoniformes; family Salmonidae; genus Oncorhynchus; species Oncorhynchus keta. The sequence goes on from NC_068428.1 coordinate 25,782,971, forward strand.
ACAGGAACAATCACCCACAAAACCCAACACAAAACAGGCTACCTAAATATGGTTCCCAATCAGAGACAATGACTAACACCTGCCTCTGATTGAGAACCATATCAGGCCAAACATAGAAATAGACAAACCAGACACACAACATAGAATGCCCACCCAGCTCACGTCCTGACCAACACTAAAACAAGGAAAACACATACGAACGATGGACAGAACGTGACACCGATATTTATTATAACAACGGTGTAGGCCAAAGGCAAGTCGGGGACAGGTGAGAGTTCATAAACCAGGTAAAAGTCCAAACAGTACCAGGCGATAGGCTGAGGTCAGGACAGGCAGAGTGGTCAGAACAGGTAGAGTGGTCAGAACAGGCAGAGTTGTCAGAACAGGCAGAGTGGTCAGAACAGGCAGAGTGATCAGAACAGGCAGAGTGGTCAGAACAGGCAGAGTTGTCAGAAAGGGCAGAGTGATCAGAACAGGCAGAGTGGTCAGAACAGGCAGAGTTGTCAGAAAGGGCAGAGTGATCAGAACAGGTAGAGTGGTCAGAACAGGCAGGGTTGTCAGAAAGGGCAGAGTGATCAGAACAGGCAGAGTGATCAGAACAGGCAGAGTGGTCAGAACAGGCAGAGTGGTCAGAACAGGCAGAGTGGTCAGAACAGGTAGAGTGGTCAGAACAGGTACAGGCAGGCAGGGTTGTCAGAACAGGCAGAACAGGCAGATTGGTCAGAACAGGCAGAGTGGTCAGAACAGGGTCAGAACAGGCAGGTGGTCAGAACAGTGGTCAGAACAGGCAGGGTTGTCAGAAAGGGCAGAGTGGTCAGAACAGGCAGAGTGGTCAGAACAGGCAGAGTGGTCAGAACAGGCAGAGTGGTCAGAACAGGCAGAGTGATCAGAACAGGCAGAGTGGTCAGAACAGGCAGAGTGGTCAGAACAGGCAGAGTGGTCAGAACAGGCAGAGTGGTCAGAACAGGCAGAGTGGTCAGAACAGGCAGAGTGGTCAGAACAGGCAGAGTGGTCAGAACAGGCAGAGTGGTCAGAAAGGGCAGAGTGATCAGAACAGGCAGAGTGGTCAGAACAGGCAGAGTGGTCAGAACAGGCAGAGTGGTCAGAAAGGGCAGAGTGATCAGAACAGGCAGAGTGGTCAGAACAGGCAGAGTGGTCAGAACAGGCAGAGTGGTCAGAACAGGCAGAGTGGTCAGAACAGGCAGAGTTGTCAGAAAGAACAGGCAGAGTGGTGAACAGGCAGAGTGGTCAGAACAGGCAGAGTGGTCAGAACAGGCAACAGGCAGAGTGGTCAGAACAGGCAGAGTGGTCAGAACAGGCAGAGTGGTCAGAAAGGGCAGAGTGGTCAGAACAGGCAGAGTGGTCAGAACAGGCAGAGTGGTCAGAACAGGCAGAGTGGTCAGAAAGGGCAGAGTGGTCAGAACAGGCAGAGTGGTCAGAACAGGCAGAGTGGTCAGAACAGGCAGAGTGGTCAGAAAGGGCAGAGTGATCAGAACAGGCAGAGTGGTCAGGCAGATTCGGTTTCAGGATAGACAAGTGTCACAACCAGGAGGGCTAGGAAAAAACAGAGACTGGGAAAAATAGGGGCACATAGAAATAGGAAACAGGAATAAATACACCAGGGACTAATGGGGAAAACAGGTGACACCTGGAGGTGGATGGTAGACGATCACAAAGACAGGTGAAACAGATCAGGGCGTGACAAATATGTGTCTCTAATATGGTCATACATTTGGCAGGAGTGCAGCTCAGTTTCCACCTCATTTTGTGGGCAGTGTGCACATAGCCTGTCTTCTCTTGAGAGCCAGGTCTTCTTATGGCAACCTTTCTCAATAGCAAGACTATGTTCACTGAGTCTACATAGTCAAAGCTTTCCTTAAGTTTGGGTCAGTCACAGTGGTCAGGTATTCTGCCACTGTGTACTCTCTGTTTAGGGCCAAATAACATTCTAGTTTGCTCAGTTTTATGTTAATTCTTTCCAATGTGTCAAGTAATTATCTTTTTGTTTTCTCATGATTTGGTTGGGTCTAATTGTGCTGCTGTCCTGGGGCTCTGTGGGGTCTGTTTGTGTTTGTGAACAGAGCCCCAGGACCAGCTTGCTTAGGGGACTCTTCTCCAGGTTCATCTCTCTGTAGGTGATGGCTTTGTTGTGGAAGGTTTGGGAATCGCTTCCTTTTAGGTGGTTGTAGAATCTAACGTCTCTTTTATGGATTTTGATAATTAGTGGGTATCGGCCTAACTCTGCTCTGCATGCAGTATTTGGTGTTTTACATTGTACACAGAGGATATTTTTTGCAGAATTCTGCATGTGGAGTCTCCATTTGGTGTTTGTCCCATTTTGTGAATTCTTGGTTGGTGAGTGGAAGCCAGACCGTACAACCATAAAGGGCAATGGGTTCTATAACGGATTCAAATGTTTTTTTGCCAGATCCTAATTGGTATGTCAAATTTTATGTTCCTTTTGATTGCATAGAATGCCCTTCTTGCCTTGTCTCTAAGACAGTTTTGTGGAAGTTACCTGTGGTGCTGATGTTCAGGCTGAGGTATGTATCGTTTTTTGTGTGCTCTAGGGCAACAGTGTCTAGATGGAATTTGTATTTGTGGTCCTGGCGACTGGACCTTTTTTGGAACACCATTATTTTGGTCTTACTGAGATTTACTATCAGGGCCCAGGTCTGACAGAATCTGTGCAGAAGATCTAGGTGCTGCTGTAGGACCTCCTTGGTTGGGGAGAGAAGCACCAGATCATCAAAGCACCAGATCATCAGCAAACAGTTGATATTTGACTTCAGATTCTAGTAGGGTGAGGCCGGGTGCTGCAGATTGTTCTAGTGCCCTCACCAATTCATTGATATATATGTTGAAGAGGGTGGGACTTAAGCTGCATCCCTGTCTCACCCCACGGCCCTGTGGAAAGAAATGTGTTTTTTGCCTATTTTAATCGCACACTTGTTTGTGTACATGGGTTTTATAATGTTGTATGTTTTTCCCCCAACACCACCTTCCATCAATTTGTATAGCAGACCCTCATCCCAAATTGAGTCAAAAGCTTTTTTGAAATCAACAAAGTATGAGAATATTTAGCCTTTGTTGTGGTTTGTTTGTTTGTAAATTTGGGTGTCCAGGGTAAATATGTGGTCTGTCGTACGATAATTTGGTAAAAGGCCAATTTGACATTTGCGCCATTACATTTACTTTTGCACTGAGGAAATATACAAGCCTGCTGTTAATGATAATGCAGAGGATTTCCCCAAGGTTACTGTTGACGCATATCCCACGGTACTTATTGGGGTCAAATTTGTCTCCACTTTTGTGGATTGGGGTGATCATTTTTTGTTCCAAATATTGGGGAAGATGCCAGAGCTAAGGATGATGTTAAAGTGTTTAGGTATAGCCAATTGGAATTTGTGGTCTGAATATTTTATAATTTCATTGAGGATATCATCAACACCACAGGCCTTTTTTGGGTTGGAGGGTTTGTATTTTGTCCTGTAGCTCATTCAAGGTAATTGGAGAATCTAGTGGGTTCTGTCAGCTAAATGGCATATATTATTATTATTATTAGTCTTTAATAGTTGATTCTAAGATTTGTATTTGATCATGTATATATATGTTTTTGCTGTTTGTTATTTGTTATAGGGTTTACCCATACATGTGTGGTTTACCCATACATCTCCAATTTTGGATGGTCTATGGATTCTTCAATTACATTGAGCTGATTTCTGACGTGCTGTTCCTTTTCCCCCGTAGTGTATTCACTATTGTGAAGGCGTATGCTCAGGTTTTCTGCGTCTATATGTTTTTTGTTGGACAGGTTTCTCATTTTATTTCCTAGGTTTTTGCGTTCTTCATCAAACCATTTGTCATTGTTGTTAATTTTCTTCGGCTTTCTGTTTACATTTTTTTGATTTGATAGGGAAGCTGAGAGGTCAAATATACTGTTTAGGTTTTCTACTGACAAGTTTATACCTTCACTATTACAGTGAAAAGTTTTGTTCAGGAAGATTTCTAAAAGGGATTGAATTTGTTGTTGCCGAATAGTTTTTTGCTCGGTTTCCACACTACATTCCTTCCATCTATAGCATTTATTAATATTATTAATTTCCTTTTGCTTTGATGCCTCATGATTGAGAATTGCTCTGTTTAAGTAGACTGTGATTTTGCTGTGATCTGATAGGGGTGTTAGTGGGCTGACTGTGAACGCTCTGAGAGACTCTGGGTTGAGGTCAGTGATAAAGTAGTCTACAGTACTACTGCCAAGAGATGCGCTATAGGTGTACCAACCATAGGAGTCCCATCGAAGCCTACCATTGACTATGTTCATACCCAGCATGCGACAGAGCGGCAGGAGTTTTGATACGTTTTGTTGGTTATGTTGTCGTAGTTGTGCCTCGAGGGCATATGGGGGAGGGAATGCTGTCACCTCCAGGTTCTGGCATTTAGGTCGCCACAGACGAGTACATGTCTCTGGGCCTGAAAATTATTAATTTCCCCCTCCAAGATGGAGAAGCCTTCTTCATTAACTTCCTATGGTATAGGGGACGTTTGTGTCCCACTTGGGGAAAAAACAAGGAAAATGCAGCGCGGCAAATTCAAATAATGATATAAAAATCTAACTTGTAAGATAAGCAATTTGTCATGACCCGGTTATGAACTCAGGTCTCCTGTGTGAGAAACAGTCACTTAGCAAACTGAGCCACTAATAGTCGGCAGAACCCAGAAGATGAGGCAGACACAAAAAAGGTAATCCTCCAAGTCAAAAGGTAAATCCACAAGGTGGTAGGTACGTACAGCAGGGAAAATGCCTCAAAAGACAATCAAAAATAAATGAGAACAAAAACAGAATACCACAAGAGAGTCCAACTGGAGTAAAAAATGTTCACAGCATCGCTGGGTGCTAACATTCAAACACAGAGCAAAAAAAACTGAGGGTTTAAATACATTCAAGGGAAACGAGGCACAGGTGCAAATAATAATCTGGAAACAGGGGAAAACAAAAGGGTCAAAAAAGCACAATGGGGGCATCTAGTGGCCAAAACCGGAACAATCCTGGCCAAATCCTGACACAATTAAAGCTACACTCGTTGTGAATCCGGCCAACATGTCAGATTTTAAAAAGCTTTTTCGGTGAATGCATAAGAAGCTATTATCTGATGATAGCACAATGTCAACAAAGATAGTAGCATATTTCAACCCTGCAGGCACTACACAAAACACTGAAATAAAATATAAAACATGCATTACCTTTGACGAGCTTCTTTTGTTGGCACTCCAATATGTCCCATAAACATCACAATTGGTCCTTTTGTTCAATTAATTCGGTCCATATATATCCAAATGTCCATTTATTTGACACGTTTGATCCAGAAAACAACAGCTGCCAAAAAACGCAACGTCACTACAAAATATTTCAAAAGTTGCCTATAGACTTTGCCAAAATATTTCAAACTACTTTTGTAATACAACTTTAGGTATTTTTAAATGTTAATAATCGATCAAATTGTAGACGGGGCTATCTGTGTTCAATACAGGAAGTTAACAAACCATGCTCCTTTTTACGTCTTGCGCAACTCTCAATAGTGTAACGTTGTTCCAGGATGTACTTCTTCTTCGTTGCACAAATTAATAACCTCAACCAAATTCCAAAGGCTGGTGACATCCAGTGGAAGCGGTAGGAACTGAAAACCGGCTCCTAAGAAATATCCCTTGTCAAAGACAACTCAGGGAACAGTCAGAGGCAAAAAAATAAAAAAATCTGAACAGTTAGTCCTCGGGGTTTTGGCTGCTACATAAGTTCTGTTATACTCACTGACACGATTCAAACTGTTTTAGAAACTTCAGAGTGTTTTCTATCCACATCTACTAATAATATGCATATCTTATATTCCTGGCATGAGTAGCAGGAAGTCCAAAAGTGAAAATGCTGCCCCCTATACCTTAAGAGGTTAAAGTATGGGGATTCTCTCTCTTTTTCTCTCTCTCTCTCTCTCTCTCTCTCTCTCTCTCTCTCTCTCTCTCTCTCTCTCTCTCTCTCTCTCTCTCTCTCTCTCTCCCAGTCTCTCTCACACACACACACACACACACACACACACACACACACACACACACACACACACACACACACACTCCCTGATGGTGGTGGCATTGAGGTGGAACGCCCTGATACCCTGGTCTCCGTGGTGATGTGTGTTGATTGATGGAGGGGCAGAGTGGCGGGAGGTGAGGTGTGTTAATCACGCCCGGGCAGTTGAATCGCCCGCGTCACGATTCAGTTGCCTGTATTCAATTACAGCCACAGAGGAGCGTATGAGCTTTTTCATAAACACCGTTATTCCTGTATTTATTCCCCTCAGATGGAGGAATGAAGGAGGGAGTCTGAGAAGGAGTAAGAGAACAAGATAGTAGGGGATGAAGGGAAAGGAAGGAAAAGAAAAGTGATGGATAGCAAAGAAAATAGTGAGGTTAGAATGAGTTAGAGAAAGTGAGAGATGAAGGGAGAGAGGTAGAAAGAGATACTGTAGTGAGAAAAAAGAGAGGAAAGGAGGTAGCCGTTTAGCATCTCAATGTGTTTGACCCCAATCCCTCAGCAGGATGAATCACACACACACACACACACACACACACACACACACACACACACACACACACACACACACACACACACACACACACACACACACACACACACACACACACACACACACACACACACACACACACACACACACACACACACACACACACTATTGCCTGCCAATTAGAAGCCAATATTTAGCTGTTTTAATTACGTCCTACTGTGAGGAGGCGTCTCTCGTTGGATTTACATGCGGCCAGGCTCAGCCCAGACACAGCCCTGTATCAATTTGGTTTGGAACGGGGCCCGGCCCAGGCAGACACCCTCCCACCCTGGCATCCGGATGGGCAGACAGGCAGCAGAGGCAGGCCAGTCTCCATTCACCTCCGTTGTCTTATGTTTTCACAGAATATTCCAGCCAGCCAACCACCAAAGCCTCTGCTTAGAAACATATAATGCATACTGTAAATATCAATTACTGGTTCCAACAGTATGAGCAATTCATATCAGTCCATGGAATACACAGGGGCGTGAAAGCACTGGTTTAGAGTAGAGGTCACACAGAGGGTAAAGGGGATTCTATAGCACTTAGGAGCTGTACAAAAATAGGTGGAATAGATAGGAAATATCTGCAGAGCCAGGAGGAGAGGAGGAGGAGAAGAATAAGGAGGAGGAAGAGAGGAAGTAGTTAACAGGAAGTTTAGAATGATTAAAAGCTCCTCTAGCAGGCAGGCAGGGCCAGAGGAGCTGCCGGAGAGGTGTGGCGACAGTTGATTTGATTTTTGGTTTCTATTTCTGTAGAGGTTTCTTTAGGGTCGCGGTGCCACTGCAATATAGCCTTATAGCCTATAGTTAAGGAAGTGTACACTATCTTGAGGAGTATCTTAAGGGCAGGGCAAATATTGTAATACTGTGTTGCTAAGACAAGGGCTCCTCTTATGCAAGCTTCTTCTTCAATTTATAGACTCCATGCCTACAAACCCGGTGTGAGTGTATACCATTACATACGTGCAATAGAGGATGAAATCAAAACAGTGATGTTCTGTAGCATAAATATCACAGTCATTTAGCATTTCAGAATTGTTGTTGTTGTCCTGGTCTCTGTAATACATTGGATTCAACTTCATAGAATAGCTAGTGAATCTGATGTATTGCCCATGAGGGCACATGTGGCCAGGCAGCCAGTGGACTTTGACTGGCTGTGACTGGGGACCATCATCCAGTCCACAGCCACAGAAAACCACAGAGCTAAGCCTACCGCTGTTGGCGTCTGGATGAGAGTTGGTGCTTACGCAGTCAATGCCAGTCAATGGAGAGAGCGCTAACCCCTAATAACATGGACCCAGTGCAGACCCAGTGAGATGAACTGAGTTCAATTGAGTTGAAGCTACTTGATATTGTTTTGTGGATGCCTGTACAGGGGTCAGATTAGCTTTAAGAAATCTGCATTTTCAAAATGCAGACCGTAAAAAAAAAAGCGTTTTAAACCATTTCACCTGCGTGAACCCTAACCCTTCAATAGAGTGATCAGGAACGTGCAACTGTAGTTTTTCTTCACACAAAATACATTTGTCATAAAATAGTTTTAATCAGATGATAACACAAGTGCAACACTATTTGGCTAGCAACCACACAAGTAAATTAGCTTACAATGAAAAAGTGAAATATTTTTATCCATGGCCATCAGATTTCTCATGTTTATCATAGAAAGAATGTAGCCAGCTACATTTCCTAATGTTTTGCCATTTTAAAAACTCCACCGGAGAAAAGTACAGCAGTCAGAGCGCCGTCTGCTATTCGTCAATGCAGTTAGCGGATTTATCAAGACGATAGCAAATATTTCTCATCCATGTGGAGAAGTGCAACTGAAGCACAAATGTGTCTTTTTATTAATGATTTGAAACGAACCGTGACTGAAGCCGTATAGAAATGAAAATATGAAGCATTTTAGATGTTGTTGTTGTGTGAAAAATGCTGAAATCTGCGTGAATGCGACCCTGCTGTAGGATTAGTAGACATTGAGATCAAGGTTTGCCCCCTCCCTTGTTTTTTCTGATGGGTATTGAGTTGACAAGGAAGTATGCTGTGTGTCAGTTTCACATGGATTCGTTTGTGTGGTTTTATCCCAGCAGGTGTTCCAAACCATCTCTTTCCCTCTTTAGATTCTCTTCTATGGTTCTACATTAAAATTCAAAATATGCAAGCCTTTCTCACACACGCACACACACACACGCACACACACACACGCACACACACTCACATACACGATACACACACGTACGCACTCACAAGCAAAGGTGTTGGAATGTGAGGACTGTGAAGCTGACAGATGGATTGCAGCAGTATAATCAGTCTTCTGCTCGGTAGGTTATTTTATTCAGGAGCAAGTGCTGTTCCTAGAGCGAAGCAAGGGACCCTGGAGAGGAAAGAGCAGAAGAGAAGGGAGGAGGAGGGGTAAGAGGCACTATGCCATTCCGATCTTTTTATTAGGTGAGTGTTCCGATTGATCCCAACCTTTCCCTCTGCGGGCAGCTGTCCGGAATCACGCTCCGAGACACCGAGCATGGTGACATTTTGGCTTCTGTGCTCCGAGCCACACGGGCACGGCAGCTTCTTGCAATTGTGTGCGTGCATGTTGGGGTGTGTGTGTTTGACCGGTATGACCTATTACAGTGAGGCCAGGCGTTATCTCTCACAACTAAAGTAAGGCTTTTAGCACAGTGAATTGTAATGAAATTCTCCAGTTTGGGAACATTTTGGCTTCCTAGTAGATTACAACGACAATGGATGGAGAGAGTGTCGCCACTGCTCAACGAATAGCCTATGCAGCTGCCAACACCTCACACATGTTGACACATTTAAACTGACATCACCCCAGCATTCCTACCACCGGAGCTGAACACAAAGAAACAACACAACATCTTCTTTCTGCATTCAAGCAGCCCTTTCCAGCTGATTCTGACCGGGCCAAAGACATTACAAGAGTGATAGGTATGTTTATAGCCGCGGTGCCGTGGATATGCGCTGATTGTCGTTGGTTGAGAAGAATAGGGGGAAAGTGCTCAAGCCACATTACGAATTTTACCCCTAAGCACTAATTTCAGCAAACCGGTAGTACCCGCTAGTACCCGCTTTTGGAGTACCAAAAAAAGCTGATACCGATTAATCCGCAGATTTTACTTATTTATTTGTAATAATGACAATTGCAACAATACTGAACGAACACTTATTTTAACTTAATATAATACATCAATAAAATCAATTTACATGTTCAATTTGATTTAAATAATGCAAAAACAAAGTGTTGGAGAAGAAAGTAAAAGTGCAATATGTGCCATGTAAGAAAGCTAACGTTTAAGTTCCTTGCTCAGAACATGAGAACATATGAAAGCTGGTGGTTCCTTTTAACATGAGTCTTCAATATTCCCAGGTAAGAAGTTTTAGGTTGTAGTTATTATAGGAATTATAGGACTATTTCTCTCTATACGATTTGTATTTCATATACCTTTGACTATTGGATGTTCTTATAGGCACTTTAGTATTGCTAGTGTAACAGTATAGCTTCCGTCCCTATCCTCGCTCCTACCTGGGCTCGAACCAGGAACACATCGACAACAGCCACCCTTGAAGCAGCTTTCCCCATGCAGAGCAAGGGGAACAACTACTCCAAGTCGCAGAGCGAGTGACGTTTGAAACGCTATTAGCGCGCACCCCGCTAACTAGCTAGCCATTTCAGATTGGTTACACCAGCCTAATCTCGGGAGTTGATAGGCTTGAAGTCCTAAACAGCGCAATGCTTGAAGCACAGCGAAGAGCTGTTGGCAAAACCCCCAAAAGTGCTGTTTGAATGAATGCTTATGAGCCTGCTGGTGCCTACCACCGCTCAGTCCGACTGCTCTATCAAATCATGGACTTAATTATAACATAATAACACACAGAAATACGAGCCTTAGGTCATTAATATGGTCGAATCCGGAAACTCATTTAGAAAACAAAATGTTTATTCTTTCAGTGAAATACGGAACCGTTCCGTATTTTATCTAATGGATGGCATCCATAAGTCTAAATATTGCTGTTACATTGTACAACCTTCAATGTTATGTCATAATTATGTAAAATTAGGGCAAATTAGTTCGCAACGAGCCAGCAGCCCAAACTGTTGCATATACCCTGACTCTGCTTGCAATGAACGCAAGAGAAGTGACACAATTTCACCTGGTTAATATTGCCTGCTAACCTGGATTTCTTTTAGCTAAATATGCAGGTTTAAAAATATATACTTCTGTGTATTGATTTTAAGAAAGGCATTGATGTTTATGGATAGGTACACGTTGGAGCAACGACAGTCCTTTTTCGCGAATGAGCACCGCATCAATTATATGCAACGCAGGACACGTTAGATAGACTAGTAATATCATCAACCATGTGTAGTTATAACTAGTGATTATGATTGATTGATTGTTTTTTATAAGATAAGTTTAATGATGAGTAATCGTGTGTCTTCATTTAAAGCTGCAATATGTAACTTTTTGGGAGGCTGAACCAAATTTACATAGAAATGTGTGTTATAGATCTGTAATTCTCATTGAAATCGTGTCTAAAAAGCGGTAGATCTGTTCTATGTCAATCAATCAAATGTATTATAAAGTCCTTCTTACATCAGCTAATGTCACAAAGTGCTGTACAGAAACCCAGCCTAAAACCCCAAACAGCAAGCAATGCAGGTGTAGAAGCACGGTGGCTAGGAAAAACTCCCTAGAATGGCCGAACCTAGGAAGAAAGCTAGAGAGGAACCAGGCTATGAGGGGTGGCCAGTCCTCTTCTGTCTGTGCCGGGTGGAGATTATAACAGAACATGGCCAAGATGTTCAAATGTTCATAGTTGACCAGCAGGGTCAAATAATAATAATCACAGTGAATAATCACAGTGGTTGTAGTGGGTGCAACAGGCCAGCACCTCAGGAGTAAATGTCAGTTGGATTTTCATAGCCGAGCATTCTATGTGCGCTGTTTCAATGCTTCCCGTTCTTAAGTTTAGCTTTTTGCATCTTTTACTTTCAGTTTTGTACACCAGCATGTACAACAGCTGAAAATACAATACTTTTGGTTATGGAAAATATATTTCCCAGCGGTTTAGATGGCACAATGGTTCTCTACACCAGCCTTTCATAAAGTATGGGTCACGACCCACATGTTAATGGTGGGTTGCGACATGTCAGAGTAAATGTATAATTATTTAATGAATTACAGGAATTGATTTGGCCAAGTGCATCTGCGCTGTCTGTTCAGTGCACTCCCTGTTCAGTGCGCTCTCTGTTCAGTGCGCTCCCTGTTCAGTGCGCTCCCTGTTCAATGCGCTCTCTGTTCAGTGTGCTCCCTGTTCAGTGCGCTCCCTGTTCAGTGCGCTCTCTGTTCAGTGCGCTCACTGTTCAGTGCGCTCTCTGTTCAGTGTGTTCTCTGTTCAGTGCGCTCTCTGTTCAGTGCGCTCTCTGTTCAGTGCGCTCTCTGTTCAGTGCGCTCTCTGTTCAGTGCGCTCTCTGTTCAGTGCGCTCTCTGTTCAGTGCGCTCTCTGTTCAGTGCGCTCTCTGTTCAGTGCGCTCTCTGTTCAGTGCGCTCTCTGTTCAGTGCGCTCTCTGTTCAGTGCGCTCTCTGTTCAGTGCGCTCTCTGTTCAGTGCGCTCACTGTTCAGTGCGAGTTCCGGTTGTTTTGAACGTGGCATCTGCCACTGACCCACTCGCCACCACTCACCACTGTCATCAAATCGACTCAAGCTAGCCACAAGTTCTGACTGAGTTCAATCATCAAGCAACAAGTTCCTCTCTCTTGGTTGCATACTAACGTTGAGAAATAACGAGGAGCGCCCACAATGTGTTTTGTGCGGAGAAGTGCTTAGTGATGAGTCTCTCAAAATGAAAAAATGTCGACCAAACATCCACAGCATGTAAACCCAGGGTCAGGGAGTTCTTTCAGAACAGGGCAGAATGCTTCAGGAAACAGTGCTTCGACAGCGGAAAAGAAAGTTGTCATTTTATAACAGCTGATGATGATAAGCAGAAATAAGGAGTACTATCTCTCATAGAAGTAGATGTGAATTTATCTTTCAAACAATCCCCTTGTAAACAGCTAATAGCTAGCTAGCTAATGTTAGCCAAAGCACGCTAGCTAGCTAATGTTAGCCAAGTACGCTAGCTAGCTACTGATAGTGCAACCCTATGTACATTACAGATGAGGATGATCAGGTCTATTGTCTCTCTTACTGTACAAATTATTGTTGTAAACAAGTCTAGGTTGGAACTGTTGCTGTTAAAATACAAGTAGTAATTTCTTTCTGAACTGGAATAAACTGAGTTGCTCATCTACAGCAGGAAGCAGTCTCCTGTATGCCGGAGAAAGCAGTAGATGTCCTGATCCAGTTTGGCACCACATACCTACGTGAGTCAGGGTTCTCAACTCTGGAATACTTCAAAACAAGTACAGAAACAGACTGAATGCTGAGAATGACATCAGTTTTGTACTGTCAAACTGATCCCAGAATAGACCTGCTTGTTGAATCTTCAACCAGCCACACACCTCTCATTAGGACTGTGTGTGTGTGTTATCTGGGCTACCTCTGTGTTAGGTGATCAATCAGTTAATTCCAGTTCTGAATAAAACATATGTATTTTAACAGCAACAGTTCCAACCTAGACCTTCTATCAACAATACTTCCTACAGTAAGATGTACAGTAGGCCTGATCATTTTTCATCTGTACTGTTACTTAGGGTTGCATTATCAAAAACTGAGCCTGTGTGTGTGTGTGTGTGTGTGTGTGTGTGTGTGTGTGTGTGTGTGTGTGTGTGTGTGTGTGTGTGTGTGTGTGTGTCATCCCGCTGAGGGATTGGGGTCAAACACATTGAGATGCTAAACGGCTACCTCCTTTCCTTTGCGTGTGTGCATGCGTGCGTGTGTGTGTTTTTAAATGTCTATGTGATGTGATCAATCAGTTTATTTATTTAGTTCAGAATGAAAATGATGTATTGTATTTTACCAACAACCTAGACAGATGTGTAAGAGTTTTTAATGGGAAAAATAAATATTAATTGCTATTTATATTGGTATTTAATTGAATTGTTAATTGTTTTTGTCTATATTGCATTCGTTTTAGGCTGGCACAAGGGCAATGAAATGTACCAATATTTACGTATACACTTAAAACACATGTTTTCATAAACTTGGCTCCCAGGAAAACACATGGTTTCTAATTTGGGTCCCAGGCTGCAAATGTTTAAGAACCCCTGCTCTATGCTATACTCTCTTGTTTTGTCACATAAACTGAAATTAGGCTAACTATTATAATTTTAGCAAACAGGAAATGGCAGAGAGATTCCTGCATAGTGCATCTTTAAGAAAATCTAAAGTGTTGGCATTTGTGATTGTGCTCTCATCAGGTATTATAAGACTCATGATCAAACATGGAATCAGGAATACAAACCGTTTGGATTTTCATAAATAAAGCAAAATTAAATACATTAACTGTTGGCGTCCCGTGGTCCTCCTAAGGTCAGGGGTCAGAGCGGAGCACCATGGTTATGTAAATGTTAGCGAAGGCTCAGGGCGACCATGACCAGAGCCCTCATTTGTGTGTCAACCTGAAGAGGAGCGATAGGTACTGACAGGCAGTCGTCCGTCGCTGATGCTGCTGTCTCTCTCTTTTCTGTCTCCACATGGTCACATAACAGCCTACTAGACATTATGATCTCTCATTATGACAAATATGATGCTTGATTGGTTTAGATGTAGGCCTATCACTTTAGATTGGTTTAGATGTAGGCCTATCACTTTAGATTGGTTTAGATGTTGGCCTATCACTTTAGATTGGTTTAGATGTAGGCCTATCACTTTAGATTGGTTTAGATGTAGGCCTATCACTTTAGATTGGTTTAGATGTAGGCCTATCACTTTAGATTGGTTTAGATGTAGGCCTATCACTTTAGATTGGTTTAGATGTAGACCTATCACTTTAGATTGGTTTAGATGTAGACCTATCACTTTAGATTGGTTTAGATTGGTTTAGATGTAGACCTATCACTTTAGAGATGTTGGCCTATCACTTTAGATTGGTTTAGATGTAGACCTATCACTTTAGATTGGTTTAGATGTAGGCCTATCACTTTAGATTGGTTTAGATGTAGATTGGTTTAGATGTTGGCCTATCACTTTAGATTGGTTTAGATGTAGGCCTATCACTTTAGATTGGTTTAGATGTAGACCTATCACTTTAGATTGGTTTAGATGTAGGCCTATCACTTTAGATTGGTTTAGATGTAGGCCTATCACTTTAGATTGGTTTAGATGTAGACCTATCACTTTAGATTGGTTTAGATGTAGACCTATCACTTTAGATTGGTTTAGATGTAGACCTATCACTTTAGATTGGTTTAGATGTAGACCTATCACTTTAGATTGGTTTAGATGTAGACCTATCACTTTAGATTGGTTTAGATGTAGACCTATCACTTTAGATTGGTTTAGATGTAGACCTATCATTTTAGATTGGTTTAGATGTAGACCTATCACTTTAGATTGGTTTAGATGTAGACATATCACTTTAGATTGGTTTAGATGTGGGCCTATCACTTTAGATTGGTTTAGATGTAGACCTATCACTTTAGATTGGTTTAGATGTAGACCTATCACTTTAGATTGGTTTAGATGTAGACCTATCACTTTAGATTGGTTTAGATGTAGACCTATCACTTTAGATTGGTTTAGATGTAGACCTATCACTTTAGATTGGTTTAGATGTAGACCTATCACTTTAGATTGGTTTAGATGTAGACCTATCACTTTAGATTGGTTTAGATGTAGACCTATCACTTTAGATTGGTTTAGACTGCATTACAGTGTGGCTGTGTTGAAGCAATGCGTAATGAAGCAGAGAAACACATTTTTTGAAAGTCTGACATGACATATCCCTGAGCGCCAGAAAAAAACTGTTCAACCAAAGAATTTGAATAAACGGTCAGACTTGAATCATGTTAGAGCAGTCTGGGAAAGACTCAGACTCTGTTCCTCCCAAACTTTTTCTCCACCATTCATCTTCTATTAATCTCTACCAGAATAACATTTTGTGTGAATGGTTGGTACTGTGGTATCAGGTTTACATTTAGCCTTTCAGCAGTCAGCCTCCATTCCATCTCCTAACACTAAACGGCCCGAAGCACAACCATCAGAGAGAGATGATGATAGTGATACAAAACATCCATATCCGTACATGTTCTGCTTTAGTGAGACACAGCACCTCTACTCAGAAACAGTGAGGTGATACACAGCACCTCTACTCAGAAACAGTGAGGTGATACACAGCACCTCTACTCAGAAACAGGGAGGTGATACACAGCACCTCTACTCAGAAACAGTGAGGTGATACACAGCACCTCTACTCAGAAACAGCGAGGTGAGACACAGTACCTCTACTCAGAAACAGTGAGGTGAGACACAGTACCTCTACTCAGAAACAGCGAGGTGAGACACAGTACCTCTACTCAGAAACAGTGAGGTGAGACACAGTACCTCTACTCAGAAACAGTGAGGTGAGACACAGTACCTCTACTCAGAAACAGTGAGGTGAGACAGTACCTCTACTCAGAAACAGTGAGGTGAGACACAGTACCTCTACTCAGAAACAGCGAGGTGAGACACAGTACCTCTACTCAGAAACAGTGAGGTGAGACACAGTACCTCTACTCAGAAACAGCGAGGTGAGACACAGTACCTCTACTCAGAAACAGTGAGGTGAGACACAGCACCTCTACTCAGAAAAAGCTCGACCCAGTGTAGCGCCAAACATATTTGTTTGAGGTTCACATATATCTGCGTTGGGGAGATAGCGGCCAGAGAAGCGACGGCTGACGTGATAGCGGTATAATGACGACTCAGACATCCGCGGCTCACGCACGCCGGCAGAAGAGCATCGGCGAGGTGCAGGGACGGAACTCTGGGAAAAGATAAAGGACATCGCCTGGGACTGGCGATAAGAACCTGGACCCTCTCCTCCTTAACAGCCCTGAAACACTCACACACAGTCACACACAATGTCTCACACACAGACACACACACTCCCTGACTGGCCTGCTAGCCTTCCCCACCAAACAATCAAGGGAATGCCCAGGCCTTGAAATATGCCCGCTGATAAGAAATGAGAGGAAGCGGGAGGGAGTGAGAGAGAGAGAGAATGGAAGAGAGAAAAAGATACATCCTTTTCAAGATGTGTTGATTGGAGGCGAGCAGGGATACACATAATGCCTTCTGACAGAGCGCCGAGATGGAGAGAGAGAAGAGAGAGGAGACATCTTCTCTTCATCACCATACATGAATCTAACGACTGATCTGAAGCCACCTATACTGTCGTTGTTTATAGAGCAACGGTCATCGAAAGTGTTAAAAGGTTGTTTTTTTATTCTAAGAAATGCAAAGGTGGATGAACATAAACTCAGCAAAAAAATAAATGTCCTCTGTCAACTGCATTCATTTTCAGCAAACTTAACTTGTGTAAATATTTGTATGAAAATAATGATTCAACAACTGAGACATAAACTGAACAAGTTCCACAGACATGTGACTAACATACAGTGCCTTGCGAAAGTATTCGGCCCCCTTGAACTTTGCGACCTTTTGCCACATTTCAGGCTTCAAACATAAAGATATAAAACTTAATTTTTTTGTGAAGAATCAACAACAAGTGGGACACAATCATGAAGTGGAACGACATTTATTGGATATTTCAAACCTTTTTAACAAATCAAAAACTGAAAAATTGTGCGTGCAAAATTATTCAGCCCCTTTACTTTCAGTGCAGCAAACTCTCTCCAGAAGTTCAGTGAGGATCTCTGAATGATCCAATGCTGACCTAAATGACTAATGATGATAAATACAATCCACCTGTGTGTAATCAAGTCTCCGTATAAATGCACATACACTGTGATAGTCTCAGAGGTCCGTTAAAAGCGCAGAGAGCATCATGAAGAACAAGGAACACACCAGGCAGGTCCGAGATACTGTTGCGAAGAACTTTAAAGCTCGATTTGGATACAAAAATATTTCCCAAGCTTTAAACATCCCAAGGAGCACTGTGCAAGCGATAATATTGAAATGGAAGGAGTATCAGACCACTGGAAAAATCTACCAAGACCTGGCCGTCCCTCTAAACTTTCAGCTCATACAAGGAGAAGACTGATCAGAGATGCAGCCAATAGGCCCATGATCACTCTGGATGAACTGCAGAGATCTACAGCTGAGGTGGGCGACTCTGTCCATAGGACAACAATCAGTCGTATATTGCACAAATCTGGCCTTTATGGAAGAGTGGCAAGAAGAAAGACATTTCTTAAAGATATCTATAAAAATTGTTGTTTAAAGTTTGCCACAAGCCACCTGGGAGACACACCAAACATGTGGAAGAAGGTGCTCTGGTCAGATGAAACCAAAATTGAACTTTTTGGCAACAATGCAAAACGTTATGTTTGGTGTAAAAGCAACACAGCTCATCACCCCGGAACACACCATCCCCACTGTCAAACATGGTGGTGGCAGCATCATGGTTTGGGCCTGCTTTTCTTCAGCAGGGACAGGGAAGATGGTTAAAATTGATGGGAAGATGGATGGAGCCAAACACAGGACCATTCTGGAAGAAAACCTGATGGAGTCTGCAAAAGACCGGAGACTGGGACGGAGATTTGTCTTCCAACAAGACAATGATCCAAAACATAAAGCAAAATCTACAATGGAATGGTTCAAAAATAAACATATCCAGGTGTTAGAATGGCCGAGTCAAAGTCCAGACCTGAATCCAATCGAGAATCTGTGGATAGAACTGAAAACTGCAGCAGCAAAAGGTGGCGCTACAAAGTATTAACTTAAGGGGGATGAATAATTTTGCACGCCCAATTTTTCAGTTTTTGATTTGTTACAAAAGTTTGAAATATCCAATAAATGTCGTTCCACTTCATGATTGTGTCCCACTTGTTGTTGATTCTTCACAAAAAAATCCAGTTTTATATCTTTATGTTTGAAGCCTGAAATGTGGCAAAAGGTCGCAAAGTTCAAGGGGGCCGAATACTTTCGCACGGCACTGTAAATGGAATAATGTGTCCCTGAACAAAGGCGGGGTCAAAATCAAAAGTAACAGTCAGTATCTGGTGTGGCCCCCAGCTGAATTAAGCACTGAAGTGCATCTCCTCCTCATGGACTGCACCAGATTTGCCAGTTCTTGCTGTGAGATGTTACCCCACTCTTCCACCAAGGCACCAGCAAGTTCCCTGACATTTCTGGGGGAGATGGCCCTAGCCCTCACCCTCCGATCCAACAGGTCCCAGACGTGCTCAATTGGATTGAGATCCGAGCTCTTCACTGGCCATGGCAGAACACTGACATTTCTGTCTTGCAGGAAATCACGCACAGAACATGCAGTATGGCTGGTGGCATTGTCATGCTGGAGGGTCATGCCAGGATGAGCCTGCAGGAAGGGTACCACATGAGGGAGGAGGATGTCTTCCCTGTAACGCAAAGCGTTGAAATTGCCTGCAATGACAACAAGCTCAGTCCGATGATGCTGTTACACATCGCCCCAGACCATGACGGACCCTCCACCTCCAAATAAATCCTGCTCCAGAGTGCAGGACTCGGTGTAACGCTCATTCCTTCAACGATAAACGCAAATTCAACCATCACCCCTGGTGAAACAAAACCGCGGCTCGTCATGTAAAGAGCACTTTTTGCCAGTCCTGTCTAGTCCAGCGATGGTGGGTTTGTGCCCATAGGCGACGTTGTTTCTGGTGATGTCTGGTGGGGACCTGCCTTACAACTGGCCTACAAGCCCTCAGTCCAGCCTCTCTCAGCCTATTGCGGACAGTCTGAGCGCTGATGGAGGGATTGTGCGTTCCGGGTGTAACTCGGGCAGTTGTTGTTGCCATTTTGTACCTGTCCCGCATGTGTGATGTTCAGATGTACCGATCCTGTGCAGGTGTTGTTTACACGTGGTCTGCCACTGCGAGGACGATCAGCTGTCCGTCCTGTCTCCCTGTAGCATTGTCTTAGGCGTCTCACAGTACCGACATTGCAATGTATTGCCCTGGCCACATCCGCAGTCCTCATGCCTCCTTGCAACATGCCTAAGGCACTGTCACACCCTGACCATAGAGAGCCATTGTTTCTCTATGGTGTAGTAGGTCAGGGCGTGATCTAGTATATCTATTTCTATGTTGTGTTCTAGTTTCTTTTTCTATGTTGGTGTTTTGTATGATTCCCAATTAGAGGCAGCTGGTAATAGTTGTCTCTAATTGGGGATCATATTTAAGTAGTTATTTTTCCCACCTGTGTTTGTGGGATCTTGTTTATGTGTAGTTGCCTGTGAGCACTCCATTGTCTTCACGTTTCGTTCATTCTTTATTGCTTTTGTGCATTTCACAAAATAAAAGATGTGGAAACCATATCACGCTGCGCCTTGGTCCAATAATTCTTACGACGAATGTGACAGGCACATTCTTGCAGATGAGCTGGGACCCTGGTCATCATTCTTTTGATGTTTTTCAGAGTCAGTACAAAGGCCTCTTTAGTGTCCTAAGTTTTCATAACTGTGACCTTAATTGCATACCGTCTGTAAGCTGTTAGTGTCTTAACAACCGTTCCACAGGTGCATGTTCATTAATTGTTTATGGTTCATTGAACAAGCATGGGAAACAGTGTTTAAACCCTTTACAATGAAGATCTGTGAAGTTATTTGGATTTTTACGAATGATCTTTGAATGACAGGGTCCTGTTTATTTTTTTGCCAAGTTTACATGTTTAGAATGTAGTTCAGTGTTTTGGGTGGGAATTCAGGTATTCAATTTATTGTAAAATGTCATTTACTTTTGTTCTTAGAATGCACTCATATATACATGTTCTTATTATTTCTGGTAATCTTTTATATTTTGTTTTCAAATAAAGAAAATTAGATGTGCCTCATTTGCATAAACACATTTGGTATATTTGCTTATATGAATACATTACCATAAAGGGGAGGAACAGGGCTGTAACAACCAAACACTAGACTGCCTCATTAATTACTGTTGTTGTCACGTTCTCTTGCATAATTCAATAAGTGTGTCAATAGCAGGATACCCTCAGATTCAAACTCCAGATAACACCTATCTAAATGTACTTTACATTGTCTGCGTGATTAAATGTTATACCACTATAATCCCAGTGTTCATTTTGGTAAATTGCTTTCATTTCAGAGCATCTCATTTTGTAAGCATTTCAATTGTTTTAAATCATTACTTTTTTCAATTCCACAAAGAATGTACACGCAAAATAAAGTTATCTTACTTGTCTTTCTTCTGATGAAAGTGTCGATAGTGCGTTAAATTCACAACGTCCCTATAGACTAAACGGAAAGCCAATGTATCCCATTGAGCCCATTCCAGCCATTATCGGGGTGTGTTTGATAGGTCATTACAAACATTTATGCACTCGTAACATTAGACTTGTTATTTTATATATATGTGTGTGTGTGTGTGTGTGTGTGTGTGTGTGTGTGTGTGTGTGTGTGTGTGTGTGTGTGTGTGTGTGTGTGTGTGTGTGTGTGTGTGTGAGAGAGAGAGAGAGAGGGACTGTGCAGGGCCACTGTGATGCTGGACCCTCAGGCAGGCAGGCAGGCAGGCAGACACAGTCATCCTTAATCTAAATAAAGTGAGCTAAACAGGGTAGCCTAGTGGTTAGAGTGTTGGGTTAGTAACTGAAAGGTTGCTAGTTCAAATCCCCGAGCTGACAAGGTACACATCTGTTGTTCTGCCCCTGAACAGGCAGTTAACCCACTGTTCCTAGGCCGTCATTGAAAATAAGAATTTCTTCTTTAACTGGCTTGCCTTGTTAAATAAAGGTTAAAAAAAACAACAACAAAGATGAGGGAGGGCCCAGGGGGGCTTCAGATGTCATGAGACACAGGTCACATGATGCCCATACTATGACCTCTGACCCCTGTGAAAACATGCCATTTACAGGAGGAAAGTGCCCTGTGGAGCAAATGGACTCCAACCCAAGATTCAGTGTGTGTGTGTGGCCTTTCTCTTATGCTAATTTCAATGGAATCCCTTCATCGATTGGAGACAGGGAGTCCATAATGAAATGCTGGTCAACCTTGTTCCAGTGCTCTATTCTGCCTTCCTTGCATTCTCTGCCCGTTGGCACTGCCACGGTGCACCACGCATCGGGGGCACTATCAGTAACCATTGGTGCCTGCCAGTATTGTAGGCCCAGAATTGGCCCATTCATTCAATGAGTGGGCACAAAATGGATGCCAGTTTCCCTCTTCACTCAGAGCACAGAGGCAGTCTATGAGAAGCTAGCCCCCCAGCTGCAGCCTTCACGGCTCTTTTGGTTATTTTAGCCACACATCCACTTCCTCTCATCATTCTCCACGTCTGTCCCAAGAGTAGAGCCAGTTTCCACTGAATTGTGATTCAGATGTAATTGACCAGAGGCTAACACTGTAGCATCTTGTTATTTTCTCTACAGCTTGGCTTGGGCAGCCAGGTGCTGATGTGTGTGATATCCTGTTCTGATTTCACCTTCAACCTTCCTTCATGATTATTGATTTTATTTCTACTTTGCACATTCTTCCATTGCAAAACTACCATTCCAGTGTTTTACTTGCTATATTGTATTTACTTTGCCACCATGGCCTTTTTTGCCTTTACCTCCCTTCTCACCTAATTTGCTCACATTGTATATAGACTTGTTTATACTGTATTATTGACTGTATGTTTGTTTTACTCCATGTGTAACTCTGTGTCGTTGTATCTGTCGAACTGCTTTGCTTTATCTTGGCCAGGTCGCAATTGTAAATGAGAACTTGTTCTCAACTTGCCTACCTGGTTAAATAAAGGTGAAATAAAAAATAAATAAATAAAATGATGTTCATCACCTGATTTGCCAAGTCTAGATCAGTCACAGGTGTGCTATGACAATTCAGATGTATACGTCATCCACGTCGTCTTTCTCTCTGGAGTTCCTGATGTAGAATCAGGCGTTGATCTCAATGTGTCGAGGTGAAGAGGCTCTACGCTCTGTCTCTTTCTCTCTGCTCTGTCTCTTTCTCTCTGGAGTTCCTGATGTGGAATCAGGCGTTGATCTCAATGTGTCTCTACGCTCTGTCTCTTTCTCTCTGGAGGTGAAGAGGCTCTATGCTCTGTCTCTTTCTCTCTGGAGTTCCTGATGTGGAATCAGGCGTTGATCTCAATGTGTCGAGGTGAAGAGGCTCTACGCTCTGTCTCTTTCTCTCTGGAGTTCCTGATGTGGAATCAGGCGTTGATCTCAATGTGTCGAGGTGAAGAGGCTCTATGCTCTGTCTCTTTCTCTCTGGAGTTCCTGATGTGGAATCAGGCGTTGATCTCAATGTGTCGAGGTGATGAGGCTCTACGCTCTGTCTCTTTCTCTCTGGAGTTCCTGATGTGGAATCAGGCGTTGATCTCAATGTGTCGAGGTGAAGAGGCTCTACGCTCTGTCTCTTTCTCTCTGGAGTTCCTGATGTAGAATCAGGCATTGATCTCAATGTGTCGAGGTGAAGAGGCTCTACGCTCTGTCTCTTTCTCTCTGGAGTTCCTGATGTAGAATCAGGCGTTGATCTCAATGTGTCGAGGTGAAGAGGCTCTATGCTCTGTCTCTGTCTCTTTCTCTCTGGAGTTCCTGATGTAGAATCAGGCGTTGATCTCAATGTGTCGAGGTGAAGAGGCTCTACGCTCTGTCTCTTTCTCTCTGGAGTTCCTGATGTAGAATCAGGCGTTGATCTCAATGTGTCGAGGTGAAGAGGCTCTGTCTCTTTCTCTCTGGAGTTCCTGATGTAGAATCAGGCGTCTGTCTCTTTCTCTCTGGAGTTCCTGATGTAGAATCAGGCGTTGATCTTAATGTGTCGAGGTGAAGAGGCTCTATGCTCTGTCTCTTTCTCTCTGGAGTTCCTGATGTAGAATCAGGCATTGATCTCAATGTGTCGAGGTGATGAGGCTCTCAGGCATTGATCTCAATGCTCTGTCTCTTTCTCTCTGGAGTTCCTGATGTAGAATCAGGCGTTGATCTTAATGTGTCGAGGTGAAGAGGCTCTATGCTCTGTCTCTTTCTCTCTGGAGTTCAGGCTGATGTGGAATCAGGCTCTTTCTCTCTGTTGATCTCAATGTGTCGAGGTGAAGAGGCTCTACGCTCTGTCTCTTTCTCTCTGGAGTTCCTGATGTAGAATCAGGCGTTGATCTCAATGTGTCGAGGTGATGAGGCTCTACGCTCTGTCTCTTTCTCTCTGGAGTTCCTGATGTAGAATCAGGCGTTGATCTCAATGTGTCGAGGTGATGAGGCTCTATGCTCTGTCTCTTTCTCTCTGGAGTTCCTGATGTAGAATCAGGCGTTGATCTCAATGTGTCGAGGTGATGAGGCTCTACGCTCTGTCTCTTTCTCTCTGGAGTTCCTGATGTAGAATCAGGCGTTGATCTCAATGTGTCGAGGTGAAGAGGCTCTACGCTCTGTCTCTTTCTCTCTGGAGTTCCTGATGTAGAATCAGGCATTGATCTCAATGTGTCGAGGTGAAGAGGCTCTACGCTCTGTCTCTTTCTCTCTGGAGTTCCTGATGTAGAATCAGGCATTGATCTCAATGTGTCGAGGTGAAGAGGCTCTACGCTCTGTCTCTTTCTCTCTGGAGTTCCTGATGTAGAATCAGGCGTTGATCTCAATGTGTCGAGGTGAAGAGGCTCTACGCTCTGTCTCTTTCTCTCTGGAGTTCCTGATGTAGAATCAGGCATTGATCTCAATGTGTCGAGGTGAAGAGGCTCTACGCTCTGTCTCTTTCTCTCTGGAGTTCCTGATGTAGAATCAGGCATTGATCTCAATGTGTCGAGGTGAAGAGGCTCTACGCTCTGTCTCTTTCTCTCTGGAGTTCCTGATGTAGAATCAGGCGTTGATCTCAATGTGTCGAGGTGAAGAGGCTCTACGCTCTGTCTCTTTCTCTCTGGAGTTCCTGATGTAGAATCAGGCGTTGATCTCAATGTGTCGAGGTGAAGAGGCTCTACGCTCTGTCTCTTTCTCTCTGGAGTTCCTGATGTAGAATCAGGCGTTGATCTCAATGTGTCGAGGTGAAGAGGCTCTCAATGCTCTGTCTCTTTGTCTCTTTCTCTCTGGAGTTCCTGATGTAGAATCAGGCGTTGATCTCAATGTGTCGAGGTGAAGAGGCTCTACGCTCTGTCTCTTTCTCTCTGGAGTTCCTGATGTAGAATCAGGCATTGATCTCAATGTGTCGAGGTGAAGAGGCTCTACGCTCTGTCTCTTTCTCTCTGGAGTTCCTGATGTGGAATCAGGCGTTGATCTCAATGATCTCAATGTCGAGGTGAAGAGGCTCTACGCTCTGTCTCTTTCTCTCTGGAGTTCCTGATGTTCAGGCTGATCTCAATGTGTCGAGGTGAAGAGGCTCTAGCTCTGTCTCTTTCTCTCTGGAGTTCTGATGTAGAATCAGGCATTGATCTCAATGTGTCGAGGTGAAGAGGCTCTATGCTCTGTCTCTTTCTCTCTGGAGTTCCTGATGTGGAATCAGGCGTTGATGTCGAGGTGAAGAGGCTCTACGCTCTGTCTCTTTCTCTCTGGAGTTCCTGATGTAGAATCAGGCGTTGATCTCAATGTGTCGAGGTGAAGAGGCTCTATGCTCTGTCTCTTTCTCTCTGGAGTTCCTGATGTGGAATCAGGCGTTGATCTCAATGTGTCGAGGTGATGAGGCTCTACGCTCTGTCTCTTTCTCTCTGGAGTTCCTGATGTGGAATCAGGCGTTGATCTCAATGTGTCGAGGTGATGAGGCTCTACGCTCTGTTTCTTTCTCTCTGGAGTTCCTGATGTGGAATCAGGCGTTGATGTCGAGGTGATGAGGCTCTACGCTCTGTCTCTCTCTCGCTCGCTTGCTCGCTCGCTCTCCCCTACCTCTAGTGTGATTGGAGCTCTGGCCCTCCCTTCTCCTCAGCCTGGCATCATAGACTAGATGTAACAGACGTAAATCCGGGACACTCAAATGAGTATATATTATGTTTGGTATGGTTACATAAGACAGATGGTTACTTAAGGAAAAACCAAGAGTGTGGTGGTTGGTCAGAGTGGATGGGTGGGCATATAACGCAAACATCTGGCAACCCAAAGGTTGAGAGCATGTTAGCTAACCCTTCCCCTAACCTTAACCCTTTTAGCTAACCTCCCCCTAACCCTTAACCTAGCTAACGTTAGCTAGCCAGCTAATGCTAGCCACCTAGCTAGAATTTGTAACATATATGTTTAGCAAATTCGTAACATATTGTAAGTTTTGCTAATTCGTTACATATAATACCAATTGTAATTCGTAACATCATTCGAAATAGGTGATGGACACCGACAAATGAATGCATACCATACGAAACGTAACATATCATACTAAATGGAGAGACGAGGTTGTTCTCCCTCTGCTTTTATTGTAGCTTGGCTCAGGGTGACCCCCTGATAATCTCAGCAGCAGGGAAGAGTTGTACACAACAGTACTGCAGCAGCCTGAGGTCTGTTCTCTCAAGGTCAAAACTCACAGCTCCTTCTACTTTCATCTAGAGAAGAGCTTTAAATCAGAATAGCACACACACACACACACACACACACACACACACACACACACACACACAGAGCCAACATTTCTCAATGTGTGAGAAGTATATTGGCTAAAGAGAGAATGTTTTGCAGTTGGACAGAATATTGGCCTAAAAAGATAAACTGAATCCATCTTTGTCTCCTCTCCATCTTTTGTGCTGCAGCAGAGGAACCATATTGTCTTATTCTCTTCCATCTCTATTGAATCAGCTGGATGAGGGGCGATGAGCGGAACAGAGTCAGTGCCAGAGCTTCGTTTGGCCAGGGTCTGTTTCACGCCAAGGTGTTTTGCCTTCATAAGAGCTATGCTGGCTTACACAGCACTTCTGCCCTCAGAGCGCGAGGGGGTGTGGGGTTGCACTCGTGTGTGATTGTGTGTGTGTGTGTTGGGAGGAGTGTTGCTGCTTCACTTGTGTGTCATTGTGTGTGTGTGTGTTGGGAGGAGTGTTGCTGCTTCACTTGTGTGTCATGGTGTGTGTGTGTGTGTGTGTTGGAAGGAGGGTTGTTGCTTCACTTGAGTGTGATTGTGTGTGAACAGTAAAGGAGACTGACTACAAGCAATATAATGAAGTTTCCCCACAGAGGAACAAGTACAGCTAAACACTGAGACTCTGTGCATCATACTGTCTGTGTGTGTGTGTGTGTGTGTGTGTGTGTGTGTGTGTGTGTGTGTGTGTGTGTGTGTGTGTGTGTGTGAGAGCAGAGGCTGAGCATCATACTGCTTCTATTATTGAAGATCAGGACCTTCATTATTTATGATGTTGGGGTTTTTGTTCATGCAGCAGATACTCTCCCAGTCTGTTTGTTCATTAGACATATTCACCACTGGTGTTGGCACAACTACTCTGTTCTATCACTTTTTAAGGTATGACCCAGGTGCAGACAGTGTTGAAGAAACTGAAGTTTATTGTTTAAACAGGGGCAGGCAAATGACAGGTCGAGTCAATAATCCAGATACGTGTAAGGCACCGGAACAGCGGGCGGGCTCAGGGTCAGGTCAGGCAGAGGTCAGTAATTCAGAGTAGTGGGGCAAAGGTACAGGACGACAGGCGGGCTCAGGGTCAGGTCAGGCAGAGGTCGGTAATTCAGAGTAGTGGGGCAAAGGTACAGGACGACAGGCGGGCTCAGGGTCAGGTCAGGCAGAGGTCGGTAATTCAGAGTAGTGGGGCAAAGGTACAGGACGACAGGCGGGCTCAGGGTCAGGTCAGGCAGAGGTCGGTAATTCAGAGTAGTGGGGCAAAGGTACAGGACGACAGGCGGGCTCAGGGTCAGGTCAGGCAGAGGTCGGTAATTCAGAGTAGTGGGGCAAAGGTACAGGACGACAGGCGGGCTCAGGGTCAGGTCAGGCAGAGGTCGGTAATTCAGAGTAGTGGGGCAAAGGTACAGGACGACAGGCGGGCTCAGGGTCAGGTCAGGCAGAGGTCGGTAATTCAGAGTAGTGTGGCAAAGGTACAGGACGACAGGCGGGCTCAGGGTCAGGTCAGGCAGAGGTCGGTAATTCAGAGTAGTGGGGCAAAGGTACAGGATGACAGGCGGGCTCAGGGTCAAGTCAGGCAGAGGTCGGTAATTCAGAGTAGTGGGGCAAAGGTACAGGACGACAGGCGGGCTCAGGGTCAGGTCAGGCAGAGGTCGGTAATTCAGAGTAGTGGGGCAAAGGTACAGGACGACAGGCAGGCTCAGGCAGAGGTTGGTAATTCAGAGTAGTGGGGCAAAGGTACAGGACGACAGGCAGGCTCAGGGTCAGGGCAGGCAGAACGGTCAGAACCGGGAAACCAGAAAACAGGCGCAAGGAACAGGGAAACAAAACGATGGTAGATTCTACAAACAAAACCAACTGGCAACAGACAAACAGAGAACACAGGTATAAATACACAGGGGATAATGGGGAAGATGGGCGACACCTGGAGGGGGATGGAGACAAGCACAAAGACAGGTGAAACAGATTCATTAGACATATTCACCACTGGTGTTGACACAACTAATCTGTGAATAATTAGTGGAAGATCTCAAAGTGGGGACAAGGTATGTTTCTTAATGGCTTTGCCTCGACTGATCCCGTTTCATGTTAAAAGGCTGAAACGCTGCGTATCATTCTGTTTACTTCAGCATTGGTCAGTGGCCAATTGATCATTTCCATATTCTGCTTGGACCGTAGGCTACAGTATGTTTCTTAACCTACCAAATGTCTCAACTTATCCTATCCATTCTAAGTACCATTGTGTTATTTTCAAACATACCCAAATACATAGACAATAGTGTTTTAGCTTTGAGCACGGCTGCATCAGTCCATGGCCCTTGGGTCCTGATGTTTCGGGGTTTCCACTTGGTGCAGTATTACTGGACAGCTGGGTCAACCCAGGTCTGAGGTGTTCCAGGAACCTGCCAGTCTGCTACTACTGTCAGACCAGCCAGTGTTATTGTGGCCTAGGAGCCGTGCCAACACAACGTGGGAAGTGCTGCATCTGAGCACCTATATGCTGCCTTGCCAGGGCCCCTGCTGTGAGCAGAGCTGGGCAGAGGAACAGTGGGCGAGAGGTGACGGGACAGAGTGCTTAATCGACGGCAGGGCTATAAGGTCTCTGTGGTATCTAGACTGATCACTGTCTATAGTATCGCCTATCACGCTCACTGTATGTGAGAAATGATTATTGGGAGGGAAAGGGTCAGGGAAACATTCTGGATGCCAGGAGCTGCTTGATATCTGTTCAACTTCAGCCATTGCCCTTCAGTTTCATTGGCAGGAAGATTTTACATCTTAAAGATAGCTATTTTCTGAGCATCTAATCAGAGCTTTTGCAAGAGCACTGACTGTCTCACAAATAAGCTTAATTATAATGTGGGTCTAATTAAGACCAGTGCCTCTGTAGGTATTCCATATTCCTTCATGGGGGGGTAGAGATACCCAGAGTCTCACTGTAGCTGTGTCTGAGACAGCAGGCCTAGCTAACTGCCAGGCTGTCACTGTGCTGTCGCTAGCCAGAGTGTAGGCCCTATTTTGAGTCTGACTGACAGCAGAGGTTGGTTGTGTGTTTTAGCACCTCACTGTCGAGGGCCTGCAAGGTGCCATCTCACCGCTGAAGGGGCGACTGGTGTGGCATGTTAATTGGTAGGCAGTCTGGCACATGCTAACTGCTTCCAATGTGATCTGCAGTCTCCTGAAGGGAAATGGACAATAGGGAGGGAGGAGTTAGGGGTTAGGTTAGGTTAGGCTAGGTTAGGTTTGGCTAGGTGTGACGTAGAAGTCCGTCACTGGCCGCGGGCAGCATTTGGTTCTTTAACGCACACACATATTCATCACTCCTCCCTGCGCCATTGTAAGATAAGTTAACAATGTGGGTCGACACACAAATTAACTTCTGTCTTGGTGCATGCATTTCACACTTGTCAGTGTTCATATTTGAGAGATACAATAATTATAATACTTATCAATGTTGTGGATGAGCGCATTGTTTGTTTGTCTGTTCCTCTCTCTCCATCTCTGTAGCTTCCGGGTATGCTGGAAAAGGACCCGAGCTAAGGGAATTGGGTTGGCTTTATAGTGCCTGTCCCAAATGGCTCATTAATGCATATGGGCATATTGAAAGATATTGTCAGTAGTGATGTAATGTTGTAAATGTTATGTTGTGATATTGTTTAAAACCGTGTTGCAATGTATATCCTTTAATATGTTTAGTTCATGGAAAATGTAGGTTTGTATTCTTAATTGATGAATTAATTAGGGTTAATTGTTCTGAGGGGAGGGGCTAGCCCTACAAAAGGAGCCTCTCTTTCAGTCATAGGAGGTGATTTTGGATTGAGCTGTGGATGGGGCAGCATTGTTTTTAAGCTGTCCCATAAGGTAGACGTTGATGGCAGTACTGTTGTTTTTTGTTCCGGAATTCACTTGTAAATAAACACCTTTGCACAGAAGAACTTTTGCGGTTCCGCCATCTTTTTATTTTGATAGAGGTTAGGTTATCCAGTTTAGCCTTCTGGCCTACTCTACGTGACACTAGGTTAGGTTTGGCTAGGTTAGGTTTGGCTAGGTTAGGTTTGGATAGGATAGGTTTGGTTAGGTTAGGTTTGGTTAGGCTAGGTTTGGTTAGGTTTGGTTTGGCTATGTTTGGTTTGGTTAGGCTAGGTTAGCCTAGATTTGGTTAGGTTAGGCTAGGATAGGTTTGGTTTGGTTAGGTTAGGTTAGGTTAGTTTTGGTTAGGTTATGTTAGGTTTGATTTGGCTAGGTTTGGCTAGGCTACGTTAGGTTTGACTAGGTTAGGCTAGGTTAGATTTGGCTAGGTTAGGTTTGGCTAGGTTAGGTTTGTAGAGTGGGGAGTGGGCTCAGATAGTGTATGAGTGTGTGCATGCGTACATGTTGCAAGTGATGCCTGTGTTTTTGTGCGAGCATGCGTGCATGTGTGTGTGATGCAAGTGATATGTGTGTGTGTGCCTGTGTGTGTGTGTGGGACCCCTCACCATGTCGGGACTGTGCTCTATTCTGTCAGAGGCATCAGGACTCCAGTCAAGCGGATCCAACTATTGACAGCTCATCCTCACCAGCAGCAGCCGTAGCAAAGCATCATGGTCCGCCGCGGGGGAGGCATACACACACACACACACACACACACACACACACACACACACACACACACACACACACACACACACACACACACACACACACACACACACACACAAATGTGTCAGAGAGTCAGGTGTGGGCTCTGATAAGAATGCTTGTCTTCTCTGGGGACTAAGGGCTCTGCTCTGATACCAGACCTTCCTCCCGTTATTTACTTATTTATGTCTTTGACACATCAATGTGTCTTTCAACCTTCTCAAGGACGGATCACTGCGAATCAATCTGAGAGGCAGAGCCAGGGAGGCAGCCAGACAGACCAGCTCAAGCACGGTCTTATCTCCTATGGAAGAGAGAAAAACAGATGAAGTTCTGAAGGAGCAGAAAAAAACAGTTTTAAGAGCCGAAGTTCTAATGAGATACAAATAGCAGCTTAGAGATGTAGTTTTTCTTCATTAGAATAACAAAAAAAGAAGTCGCACCACCAGAATAATTTTTTCCCCAAACGGGTCCCCTGAGTTTCCACATGAAATAGATCTCATCTTGAAGCAGCCAAAGGACATACGGGTCTGACTTGTCCCTCTCAAAAAGTTTTGACTTTCAGAAAAGTCTGACAGAGAAACAGGGTTTCTTTTCATTTTCTTTTATTTTGTTCTGGAGCTGTGGGTGACCTCCGCTGAGGATCTCTTACTAATCTTAACCAGCTGTGGGACTGTTCATGGTTTTGATCTCAACCCCAGCGATTGGCTGCTGCTGTTCTCCTGGGATTTGTGATTGGTTACCGTGGTGCTTTTTGTGTTGTGATTGGCCTGCTATTTTTAGCATCAAACAACATTTTAGATTTGAGTTATTTTCTAATTTAGCAGACAGAGCGAAGTTCAATCCCTTGCTAGTCTGTAAATCCACAGCTCTGTATTCTATTGCCTCTCTACCCCCATCTTCACCCCACTATCTATCCCCCTAACTACCCCCCTCTCTACCCCCATCTCTACCCCCCTCTGTACCCCCATCTCCCATTCCACACATTATGGGTGCTGAACAGGCCACTCCAAGGAGCTGAGCTACAGATACTTGGTTACCTCATGCTTCTGGGGGTGGCAGGTAGCCTTGTGGTTAAGAGCGTTGGGCCAGCAATCGAATCCCAGAGCCGACAAGGTGAAACATTCTGTCAGTGTGCCCTTGAGCAAGGCACTTAAACCCAATTGCTCCTGTAAATCACTCTGGATAAGAGCATCTGCTAAGTAACTAAAATTTAAATGTGGTTAATATGGACATAAGGGGCGCAGAGGCATGAGGGACGCTTGTCTCTGTGTTCTGTGTCGGCCCTGTATAATGGCCCTTGACCTGGCCCCTTATGTGTGGCCCCATGTTC
This sequence comes from Oncorhynchus keta, assembly GCF_023373465.1. Taxonomy (NCBI): domain Eukaryota; kingdom Metazoa; phylum Chordata; class Actinopteri; order Salmoniformes; family Salmonidae; genus Oncorhynchus; species Oncorhynchus keta. The sequence goes on from NC_068428.1 coordinate 25,815,119, forward strand.
CATTGTGCTGCCATGTGCGTGAGTTAATACTCCATTAGGATTCATTAGCTCCTCTTGTTGCCATATTGTGCTCCCCTTGTTGCCATATTGTGCAGAGTGCAATGAGCCGAGAGAGAGGAGGGCCCTGCACTCTACAGACGCGCTGTAGGGGGGTAGGTGGGGGGTAGGTGGGGTGTGGGAGGTAAATGGAGACTGGGAGGTAGATGGGGAGTGGGAGGTAGACAGGAAGTGGGAGGTAGATGGGGAGTGGGAGGTAGACGGGGAGTGGGAGGTAGATGGGGAGTGGGAGAGAGATAGAGAGTGGGAGGTAGATGGGGAGTGGGAGGTAGATAGAGAGTGGGAGGTAGATGGGGAGTGGGAGGTAGATGGGGAGTGGGAGGTAGATGGGGAGTGGGAGGTAGGCGGAGTGTGGGAGGTAGATGGGGAGTGGGAGGTAGATAGAGAGTGGGAGGTAGACGGGGTGTGGGAGGTAGACGGGGAGTGGGAGGTAGCTAGAGAGTGGGTGAAATTCCACAGTGTGCCATCACAGCAGCAAGATTTGTGACCTGTTGCCACGAGAAAAGGGCAACCAGTGAAGAACAAACACCATTGTAAATACAACCCATATTTATGCTTATTTATTTTATATTGTGTCCTTTAACCATTTGTACATTGTTAAAACACTGTATATATAAAATATGACATTTGTAATGTCTTTACTGTTTTGAAACTTCTGTATGTGTAATGTTTACTGTTCATTTTTATTGTTTATTTCACTTTATATATTAATTTGCTATATTATCTACCTCACTTGCTTTGGCAATGTTAACACATGTTTCCCATGCCAATAAAGCCCTTGAATTGAATTGAATTGAATTGAGTGGGGAGGTAGATGGGGAGTGGGAGGTAGATGGGAAGTGGGAGGTGGACGGGGAGTGGGAGGTAGATGGGGAGTGGGAGGTAGCTGGGGAGTGGGAGGTGGACGGGGAGTGGGAGGTAGATGGGGACTGGGAGGTAGATGGGGACTGGGAGGTAGATGGGGACTGGGAGGTAGATGGGGAGTGGGAGGTAGACGGGGAGTGGGAGGTAGATAGAGAGTGGGAGGTAAATGGGGAGTGGGAGGTAGATAGAGAGTGGGAGGAAGATGGGGAGTGGGAAGTAGATGGGGAGTGGGAGGTAGATGGGGAGTGGGAGGTAGACGGGGTGTGGGAGGTAGATGCGGAGTGGGAGGTAGACGGGGAGTGGGAGGTAGATAGAAAGTGGGAGGTAGATGGGGAGTGGGGGGTAATGGGGAGTGGAAGGTAGATGGGGAGTGGGAGGTAGATGGGGAGTGGGAGGTAGACGGGGTGTGGGAGGTAGATGGGGAGTGGGAGGTAGACGGGGTGTGGGAGGTAGATGGGGAGTGGGAGGTAGACGGGGTGTGGGAGGTAGATGGGGAGTGGGAGGTAGACGGGGTGTGGGAGGTAGATGGGGAGTGGGAGGTAGACGGGGTGTGGGAGGTAGATGGGGAGTGGGAGGTAGACGGGGTGTGGGAGGTAGATGGGGAGTGGGAGGTAGACGGGGTGTGGGAGGTAGATGGGGAGTGGGAGGTAGACGGGGTGTGGGAGGTAGATGGGGAGTGGGAGGTAGACGGGGTGTGGGAGGTAGATGGGGAGTGGGAGGTTGGGGCACTAGGGAAAGACTGCAGATTGAAGAAGAAGGAAGGAGATATTAGAAATGGTGATTGCAGTTGTCATGAATCAACCCTGATTAGTCCCTTAAAGGCTCTCAGCTCTATTCCTATGTACTGGTGGCTTCGTGGAGGAGGAATCCAATCAGGGTTGTCATGTTCCAGAGCAGTTGAGGGCCACAATGCTCCTCCATTTTGTCTGAAGAACATTCCTCAGTCAATGAGATATGAAAGAGAGGGAAGAGAGTGATGAAAGTACCATCTCAAAAATAACAATATGAATGGAGGGAAATAAATTCTCCCTCCTCCTTATTCAACATGGAGAAAAGAGAATAATACATTCTGGCAGATTGGAATTAATCTCATTCTGAGACACCATTTTGAAACCTCCCTTGTTATGTTAGTTAAAACACTGGTAAGGATGTGTAAAATGGCAGGACGGGTTAGAATATATCTTGATTGAATGCAACCCAGTGTTGTAAAGGTACTAGAATGCGATAATATCAAGCTGGTTCCTTCCAGTGTGTGGCTTTAACCATCCATCTAGTACCACACCCACTATCCCTGCTTTTTACCTGGTTGACTACTTCTCGTTAACATAAGGTGATTGCTCGTTAAGTTCTGGAATTGGAGTGTTCCTATCTTAATAGGTGTATTGATCAGGAGGAACACAGGACAGGTTCGGAGGGATTTGGGCAAGCAGCACCACTTGGCTACAATTACACAGGCAGCCCGATTCTGATCTTTCTTTCACTCATTTTTTCACCAGTTGGTCTTTTGACCAACCAGATCAGCTCTGAACAAAGATCTGCCGTGATGAGATCTGATGTGATTGGTCAAAAGACCAATTAGTGGGAAAAGGATCAGAATTGGGATGCCTGACACTGAGCAAGAATAAACAGGCTGGATTAACAAACCTGTGGACAGTCCCAGACAGACAGACAGACTGACTAGCAGACCTGAGCAGAGGGATGTACAACTCTGCAGACAGACAGGGCTGCACACAGTCACACATAAAGTAGCCTATGTTGTGGTTAAGAGAGTAATGAAAAGGATCTCTGTTCTGGTGCTACAAGCAGTGTTGATTATGTCTCAGCCTTGTCCAGTCATTATACAACGATATGTGGTAGTGACAAATAAATGTGGGTCCTCCTCCTTCCTCACCTCCTCCTTTCCCCCCTCATCCTCCATAATATCCCCTCCTCCTCATTCCCACCCTACTCCCTCTCCTTCCCTCCTCATTCCTACCATCCTCCTACCCCCCCTCTTTTCCCTCCTTCCCCTCCTCCTCTCAGAGAGCAGATGAGATAGGAGATGAATCAATTATTTCTCATGTGAACCCATGACAGAGCTGTCAAAGGGGGGTCTCAGAGGAGCACTGTGTCTGTGTATACGTGTGTATGTCTGTCTGTGTGTATACGTGTGTGTATATGTCTGTCTATGTTAGAGGTCGACCGATTAATCGGAATGGCCGATTAATTAGGGACGATTTCAAGTTTTTATAATAATCGGTATTTTGGGGCGCCGATTTTGCCGATGACATTTTTTCTTTTTTTTACACCTTTATTTAATCTTTATTTAACTAGGCAAGTCAGTTAAGAACACATTCTTATTTTAAATGACAGCCTAGGAACGAGGCAGAACGACAGATTTTTACCTTGTCAGCTCGGGGGATCTAATCTTGCAACCTTACAGTTAACTAGTCCAACGCTCTAACCACCTGCCTCACGAGGAGACTGCCTGTTACGCGAATGCAGTAAGAAGCCAAGGTAAGTTGCTAGCTAGCATTAAACTTATCTTATAAAAAACAATCAATCAACGACTGTCGTTACTCCAATGTGTACTTAACCATTAACATGAATGCCTTTCTTAAAATCAATACACAGAAGTATATATTTTTAAACCTGCATATTTAGCTAAAAGAAATCCAGGTTAGCAGGCAATATTAACCAGGTGAAATTGTGTCACTTCTCTTGCGTTCATTGCGCGCAGAGTCAGGGTATATGCAACAGTTTGGGCCGCCTGGCTCTTTGCGAACTAAGTTTCCAGAATTCTACGTAATTATGACATAACATTGAGGGTTGTACAATGTAACAGGAATATTTAGACTCATGGATGCCACCCATTAGATAAAATGCGGAACGGAAAAAACGTTTTGTTTGAGGTGATAGTTTCCGGATTTCAGGCTTGTATTTCTGTGTGTTTATTATAGTTAAGTCTATGATTTGATATTTGATAGAGCAGTCTGACTGTGGGGTGGTAGGCAGCAGCAGGCTCGTAATAGTCAAAGGTATATGGTTTAGAGAGAAATAGTTGACGCGTTCTAATTCCTGTAATAACTTGCGGCTGAACTTGAAAGGGGTTCCTTAGTTTTATTTTGTCTTCCATAGAGAATGTCTTGATCTACTTCAAATAAGGTCTGTGTTTCGTACAGACTTAAACCGCCTCTGCGTTTTGATACCCGTGTACCTCACTAGGATAAGGTAACTTTGTCAAAATATTTTCATAAATCCACTACAATTTTTTTTTTTATCTTCACTTATATTTAGCCAATATTGATCAGAGTTACCTTGTCCTATGGATATCTACAGTTATAAAATTGGCAAGGTGGTGTAAGCCTACACGAAACACAGACCTTATTTTAAGTGAATCTAAATAATATCCTATGGAATAAATGAATGAAGGAACCGCTTTTCAGATGTTGCTAGAAGGTGTCATGGGAATTATGACTCGCACTTTGGTAGTCAATTCTTACCATGTCCATTATTAAAATAGGATTTCCTGCATATAGAAATCACAGTTTTTGTTTTCAACATTCATCACAGGTGTTACGGTTTTCTTCCTGGGAAGGAGAGGAGGACCAAAATGCAGCATGGTTATGATTGAACATCTTTAATAAAGATGATAACGTGAACAATATACATATACAAAATAAGAAAACGTGGGGGAAAAAAACTGTCCTAACTGGTGCAAACCACAGAGACAGGAAACAATCACTCACAAAACACCCAAAGAATATGGCTGCCTAAATATGGTTCCCAATCAGAGACAACGATAGACACCTGCCTCTAATTGAGAACCACTCTAGACAACCATAGACTTACCTAGAATACTACACTGAACACAACCCCATCAATCTACAAAACCCCTAGACAAGACAAACACATAATCACCCATGTCACACCCTGGCCTGACACAAAATACTAAGGCCAGGGCGTGACAAGAGGTAACTTAAACTCTATTTTTATTCAAACAGTTGAGAGTATTTGTCACTTCAGTTGCACACTGCTGTGTGTGTGTTTTACAGATGGCAGAGAAAAGCAGAGCACCAGTGTGAGACTATTACATGGAATTGGCACCAGGGAAAGCAAGGTGTCTTATTTGAGATAAAGATGTAAGCATGGGGTCAGCAACGGCTAAATTAAAACAAACCACCAACCTGTGGAATCACCTTAATAAGAACACCCATCCAAAAGACCATATGTATTATATTAAGTTCAAATAAAAGTGTTCATTGTTCATTCAGTATTGTTGCAATTGTCATTATTGTCATGATTATTATATTGTGTACACACATTTTAAAAAAATAAATCGTCCGATTAATCGGAATCTGCCTTTTTTGTCCTCCAATAATCGGTATCGGTATCGGTGTTGAAAAATCATAATCGGTCGACCTCTAGTCTGTGTGTATATGTCTGTCTGTGTGTATACGTGTGTGTATATGTCTGTCTGTGTGTATACGTGTGTATATGTCTGTCTGTGTGTGTACGTGTGTGTATATGTCTGTCTGTGTGTATACATGTGTATATGTCTGCCTGTGTGTATACGTGTGTATATGTCTGTCTGTGTGTATACGTGTGTATGTCTGTGTGTATACGTGTGTATGTCTGTGTGTATACGTGTGTGTATATGTCTGTGTGTATACGTGTGTGTATGTGTCTGTGTGTCTGTCCGTGTGTATATGTCTTTGTGCGTCTGTCTGTGTGTATATGTCTGTGTGTGTTTGTCTGTGTGTGTGTGTGTGTATATGTCTGTGTGTATATATCTGTGTGTGTCTGTCTGTGTGTATATGTCTGTGTGTGTGTGTGTCTGTCTGTCTGTGCACGTGTGTGTGTGTGTGTGTGTGTGTGTGTGTGTGTGTGTGTGTGTGTGTGTGTGTGTGTGTGTGTGTGTGTGTTGTGTGTGTGTGTGTGTGTGTTTGTCCTAGTGGAGCAATATGACATGTGATGTGTGTGAGAAATTGTCAGCTTTCCCTACCTGAGGATATATGAGTCACCATCAGTCAATTGCTGTCCAACCAAAGAGCCAGCATTGATGCAGAAATCATCACACATAATGTCTATCTCTCCTCAAGCCCCCCTCTCTCCCCACCTTTAATTTCTCCCTACCTCTCTTTCCTCCTCTCTCTCTCTCTAGTTAGTAAGAACTGGGATAAAGCTTCTCTCTTCTCTGTTGAAAGGTCCATCCATCGCATCCCGGGTGTTTCTGTATTTGTGTCCACATTCTCCCGCTCTATCTGACAGCCTTTATTTATGTTTTCTCCATCCTCTCTGCTGTCATCCTCTCTGCTGTCATCCTCTTGAGTACAATAACACACCTGATATGATGATTGTTAGGTATGAGAATAATGTTTCACACCATCAACCATTGCTTTCCTTTATAGAGGAGAAGGGGAGATGGAGGGACTGGGAGGAGAGGAGGGGGCAATAAGAGAGATGAGAGATGGAGGGACTGGGAGGAGGGGGCAAGAAGAGAGAAAGGAGAAGAAGAGAGAAAGGAGAAGGAGAGATGGAGGAACTGGGAGGAGAAGAGGAGACAAGAAGAGAGAAAGGAGATGGAGAGATGGAGGGACTGGGAGGAGAAGAGGAGACAAGAAGAGAGATAGGAGAAGGAGAGATGGAGGGACTGGGAGGAGAAGAGGGGACAAGAAGAGAGAAAGGAGAAGGAGAGATGGAGGGACTGGGAGGAGAAGAGGGGACAAGAAGAGAGAAAGGAGAAGGAAAGATGGAGGGACTGGGAGGAGAAGAGGGGACAAGAAGAGAGAAAGGAGAAGGAGAGATGGAGGGACTGGGAGGAGAAGAGGAGACAAGAAGAGAGAAAGGAGAAGGAGAGATGGAGGGACTGGGAGGAGAAGATGGGACAAGAAGAGAGAAAGGAGAAGGAGAGATGGAGGAACTGGGAGGAGGGGACAAGAAGAGAGATAGGAGAAGGAGATATGGAGGGACTGGGAGGAGAAGAGGGGACAAGAAGAGAGAAAGGAGAAGGAGAGATGGAGGGACTGGGAGGAGAAGAGGAGACAAGAAGAGAGAAAGGAGATGGAGAGATGGAGGGACTGGGAGGAGAAGAGGGGACAAGAAGAGAGAAAGGAGAAGGAGAGATGGAGGAACTGGGAGGAGAAGAGGGGACAAGAAGAGAGAAAGGAGATGGAGAGATGGAGGGACTGGGAGGAGAAGAGGGGACAAGAAGAGAGAAAGGAGAAGGAGAGATGGAGGGACTGGGAGGAGAAGAGGGGACAAGAAGAGAGAAAGGAGATGGAGAGATGGAGGGACTGGGAGGAGAAGAGGGGACAAGAAGAGAGAAAGGAGATGGAGAGATGGAGGGACTGGGAGGAGAAGAGGGGACAAGAAGAGAGAAAGGAGATGGAGAGATGGAGGGACTGGGAGGAGAAGAGGGGACAAGAAGAGAGAAAGGAGAAGGAGAGATGGAGGAACTGGGAGGAGAAGAGGGGACAAGAAGAGAGAAAGGAGATGGAGAGATGGAGGAACTGGGAGGAGAAGAGGGGACAAGAAGAGAGAAAGGAGAAGGAGAGATGGAGGAACTGGGAGGAGAAGAGGGGACAAGAAGAGAGATAGGAGAAGGAGAGATGGAGGGACTGGGAGGAGAAGAGGAGACAAGAAGAGAGAAAGGAGAAGGAGAGATGGAGGAACTGGGAGGAGAAGAGAGAAAGGAGTTGGAGGGATGGAGGGACTGGGAGGAGAGGAGGGGACAAGAAGAGAGATAGGAGAAGGAGAGATGGAGGGACTGGGAGGAGAGGAGGAGACAAGAAGAGAGAAAGGAGAAGGAGAGATGGAGGAACTGGGAGGAGGGGACAAGAAGAGAGAAATGAGATGGAGAGATGGTGGGACTGGGAGGAGAAGAGGAGACAAGAAGAGAGAAAGGAGAAGGAGAGATGGAGGGACTGGGAGGAGAAGAGGAGACAAGAAGAGAGAAAGGAGATGGAGGAACTGGGAGGAGAAGAGGAGACAAGAAGAGAGAAAGGAGAAGGAGAGATGGAGGGACTGGGAGGAGAAGAGGAGACAAGAAGAGAGAAAGGAGAAGGAGAGATGGTGGGACTGGGAGGAGAGGACAAGAAGAGAGATAAGATATACATTAGCAGGCACATTAGTCACCCTGTTCTTGTGTGTGTGTGTGTGTGTGTGTGTGTGTGTGTGTGTGTGTGTGTGTGTGTGTGTGTGTGTGTGTGTGTGTGTGTGTGTGTGTGTGTGTGTGTGTGTGTGTGTGTGTGTGTGTGTGTGTGTGTGTGTGTGTGTGTGTGTGTGTGTGTGTGTGTGTGTGTGACCTTCACTGTGCTATGTGTTGGTCGTACGTTACATTACGAAATGCAGTGGCAGATATAGTATGTGGAGGTTGACGGAGCAGAATATGGCCTCTTAGCATCTGTAACCAAAAACACCTTGGCAGCAGGGTCCTGGAAAAGGTCACAGGGTCAACGGGCGGCACAACAGGAAGTGTGTGCACGTGTGTGTAAGCAATCAAGAGCGCGAGACGGAGGGGTTTTGATGAGAGGAGGGTAGAGGAGGTGTAGCCTTGTAGTTGAGTGGAGATTGAGCTAATATGGTGCTCTCGTGCGGGTTTGATAGTTTTAAAGAATACGTCACTCACAGTATAGTTTGAAGTACATCTGATGGAGCTTAAAGCCCTCTTAGAGAAATACGAGGGTTTATCATTACCCTATATGGAGGAGGTGGAGTTATATTAAGAGGATTCTAACGTGACTCACATCAACAAACCATTGAACTTCCCACTAGCCCATAAACTGTGTGCTTAGTTGCTATTGCTTCTATGGCCTCTTCTGGCCTACTTTGTGGGGAGGTGCTCAGTGATATTCCTTTGCTCCATGGCTGTAACATCATTACAGAGTTCTACAGAAATACATCAGCGTTGAATTAAAGTATATTCAAATACATGGAATAATGGTTGGTACTAACGTGTGTTTCTGTACTAGTGGGTCTTTCAGACGGCCCATTGCACCTGCTCTCCACTCTATCACACACTGCCTTGATTACAGAGCTGATTCATTCATTAATGTCATTATGATGTATTCATGTCAGGGAGGGAGAGGATGGCTGGTTGGACATGATAGACTACCATTGTTACAGAGAGAGTCTGCTGTTCAAATGCCTGTTCCTCTAGGTTCCCCTACTTTAAATGTAGCCGACACTTTGCTTGTAAATGGATCTATTCTTCCTTTTCTAAGTTTGGACCTTTCTTTCTTCCCCCTCTCTCCATGTTCCTCCCTCTGTTTTGGTGTAATTATTTACCCATTTAGTTAAATGGGGATTCTTGATAGAAGAGAACTGTGTCAGAGGGGGAAAATGCAGTGTAAGACTAGTCCTGTCGTAGGAGAACTTTCATGCAATGCAGGAAATGTAAAACTTGTTGTGTTTTTGAGATTAAAATGGTTTTTACTTTAAGAAAAATGTATCAACTCCTACAAAAATGACGATTCATTATAAACCACATAATAGAAAACTGGCTTAAATTAAGATCCTACATCCCTACCTGAGTATGAGTATTTTCTACAACTAGCCGGTGTGTTTTGACTTTCCCCAATGTGTTCCAGAACTGTATGAATTATTCATGATTTCCCTGGAGAGGGGGGGGCTGTTTTCTAGATTTGGATTTGGTTGCTTTCAGGGACTTAGTGTGAGTGTAAAGTGCATATGCTCTGTAAGAGTAGCCAGTTGTGTTCTAGGTATCTAGTGGGCATGCTTTCTGCATGCACGTGTTTGAGTTGGGGGTTTAGCAGCAGCATGGTAGCCATGGAGAGGTGACAGACAGGGGAAGTGTCTATCCTGGTAGCCATGGAGAGGTGACAGACAGGGGAAGTGTCTATCCTGGTAGCCATGGAGAGGTGACAGACAGGGGAAGTGTCTATCCTGGTAGCCATGGAGAGGTGACAGACAGGGGAAGTGTCTATCCTGGTAGCCATGGAGAGGTGACAGACAGGGGAAGTGTCTATCCTGGTAGCCATGGAGAGGTGACAGACAGGGGAAGTGTCTATCCTGGTAGCCATGGAGAGGTGACAGACAGGGGAAGTGTCTATCCTGGTAGCCATGGAGAGGTGACAGACAGGGGAAGTGTCTATCCTGGTAGCCATGGAGAGGTGACAGACAGGGGAAGTGTCTATCCTGGTAGCCATGGAGAGATGACAGACAGGGGAAGTGTCTATCCTGGTAGCCATGGAGAGGTGACAGACAGGGGAAGTGTCTATCCTGGTAGCCATGGAGAGATGACAGACAGGGGAAGTGTCTATCCTGGTAGCCATGGAGAGATGACAGACAGGGGAAGTGTCTATCCTGGTAGCCATGGAGAGGTGACAGACAGGGAAAGTGTCTATCCTGGTAGCCATGGAGAGGTGACAGACAGGGGAAGTGTCTATCCTGGTAGCCATGGAGAGGTGACAGACAGGGGAAGTGTCTATCCTGGTAGCCATGGAGAGGTGACAGACAGGGGAAGTGTCTATCCTGGTAGCCATGGAGAGGTGACAGACAGGGAAAGTGTCTATCCTGGTAGCCATGGAGAGGTGACAGACAGGGGAAGTGTCTATCCTGGTAGCCATGGAGAGGTGACAGACAGGGGAAGTGTCTATCCTGGTAGCCATGGAGAGGTGACAGACAGGGGAAGTGTCTATCCTGGTAGCCATGGAGAGGTGACAGACAGGGGAAGTGTCTATCCTGGTAGCCATGGAGAGATGACAGACAGGGGGGAAGTGTCTATCCTGGTAGCCATGGAGAGGTGACAGACAGGGGAAGTGTCTATCCTGGTAGCCATGGAGAGATGACAGACAGGGAAGTGTCTATCCTGGTAGCCATGGAGAGGTGACAGACAGGGGAAGTGTCTATCCTGGTAGCCATGGAGAGGTGACAGACAGGGGAAGTGTCTATCCTGGTAGCCATGAAGAGGTGACAGACAGGGGAAGTGTCTATCCTGGTAGCCATGGAGAGGTGACAGACAGGGGAAGTGTCTATCCTGGTAGCCATGAAGAGGTGACAGACAGGGGAAGTGTCTATCCTGGTAGCCATGGAGAGATGACAGACAGGGGAAGTGTCTATCCTGGTAGCCATGGAGAGGTGACAGACAGGGGAAGTGTCTATCCTGTTAGCCATGCTGCCCACTGGTGTGTCTGGCAGTGTGTGGGGGTGAATTGTCTTAGGCAGTGTGTGGGAAGGTAGGGGGTGAATTGTCCCTGGCAGTGTGTGGGGGGTGAATTGTCCCTGGCAGTGTTTGTGTGTGGGGAGGGGGTGGTGTATCTGGCACTGTGGGGGAGAATTGTCTTTGGCAGTGTGGGGGGAGGAGGGTGAACTGTCTTTGGCAGTGTGGGGGGTGAATGTCTTTGGCAGTGTGGGGGGTGAATTGTCTTTGGCAGTGTGTGTGGGGGATGAATTGTCTTTGGCGGTGTGTGGGGGGGGGGGTGAATTGTCTTTGGCAGTGTGTGTGTGGGGGGGTAATTGTCTTTGGCGGTGTGTGGGGAGTGAATTGTCTTTGGCGGTGTGTGTGGGGGTGAATTGTCTTTGGCAGTGTGTGGAGGGGGTGAATTGTCTTTGGCAGTGTGTGTGGGGTGAATTGTCTTCAGCGATGTGTGTGGGCTGAATGGTCTTTGGCGGTGTGTGTGGGGGTGAATTGTCTTTGGCGGTGTTGTGTGTGGGGGTGAATTGTCTTCAGAGGTGTGTGTGGGGGTGAATTGTCTTTGGCGGTGTGTGTGGGGTGAATTGTCTTTGGTGGTGTGTGTGGGGTGAATTGTCTTTGGCGGTGTTGTGTGTGGGGGTGAATTGTCTTCAGAGGTGTGTGTGGGGGTGAATTGTCTTTGGCGGTGTGTGTGTGTGGGATGAATTGTCTTTGGCAGTGTGTGGGGTGAATTGTCTTTGGGAGTGTATGTGGGGTGAATTGTCTTTGGCGGTGTGTGTGTGGGGCGAATTGTCTTTGGCGGTGTGTGTGGGGGTGAATTGTCTTTGGCGGTGTGTGTGTGGGGGGTGAATTGTCTTCAGCGGTGTGTGTCTTTGGCGGTGTGTGTGTGGGGGTGAATGGGGGGGGTGAATGTCTTTGGCGGTGTGTGTGTGGGGTGAATTGTTTTTGGCGGTGTGTGTGGGGTGAATTGTCTTTGGCAGTGTGGGGGTGAATTGTCTTTGGCAGTGTGTGGGGGGGTGAATCTTTGGCAGTGTGTGGGGGTTGAATTGTCTGTCTTCGGGGGGTGTGTGTGGGGTGAATTGTCTTTGGCAGTGTGGGGGGGAGGTGAATTGTCTTTGGCAGTGTGGGGGGTGAATTGTCTTTGGCAGTGTGTGGGGGTGAATTCTCTTTGGCAGTGTGTGGGGGTTGAATTGTCTGTCTTCGGGGGGTGTGTGTGGGGTGAATTGTCTTTGGCAGTGTGTGTTGGGGTGAATTGTCTTTAGCAGTGTGTGTTGGGGTGAATTGTCTTTGGCAGTGTGTGGGGGTTAATTGTCTTTGGCAGTGTGTGTTGGGGTGAATTGTCTTTGGCAGTGTGTGGGGGGTGAATTGTCTTTGGCAGTGTGTGTGGGGATGAATTGTCTTTGGCAGTGTGTGTGGGGTGAATTGTCTTCAGCGGTGTGTGTGTGGGGTGAATTGTCTTTGGCTGTGTGTGTGGGGTGTATTGTCTTTGGCGGTGTGTGTGGGGTGTATTGTCTTTGGCGGTGTGTGGGGTGAATTGTCTTTGGCGGTGTGTGGAGGGGGGGGGTGAATTGTCTTTGGTAGTGTGTGTGGGGTGAATTGTCTTCAGCGGTGTGTGTGTCTTTGGGTGGGGGGGGGTGAATTGTCTTTGGCTGTGTGTGTGGGGTGAATTGTCTTCAGCGATGTGTGTGGGCTGAATTGTCTTTGGCGGTGTGTGTGGGGTGAATTGTCTTTGGCGGTGTTGTGTGTGGGGGTGAATTGTCTTCAGAGGTGTGTGTGGGGGTGAATTGTCTTTGGCGGTGTGTGTGTGTGGGATGAATTGTCTTTGGCAGTGTGTGGGGTGAATTGTCTTTGGGAGTGTGTGGGGGGTGAATTGTCTGTCTTCGGGGTGTGTGTGGGGGTGGTGAATTGTCTTTGGCAGTGTGTGGGGTTAATTGTCTTTGGCAGTGTGTGTTCTTTGGGTGTGTGTGGGGTGAATTGTCTTTGGCTGTGTGTGTGGGGCGAATTGTCTTTGGCGGTGTGTGTGGAGGTGAATTGTCTTTGGCGGTGTGTGTGTGTGGGGTGAATTGTTTTTGGCGGTGTGTGTGGGGTGAATTGTCTTTGGCAGTGTGGGGGGTGAATTGTCTTTGGCAGTGTGTGTGGTAGTGAATTGTCTTCAGCGGTGTGTGTGGGGGTGAATTGTCTTTGACGGTGTGTGTGGTAGTGAATTGTCTTCAGCGGTGTGTGTGGGGGTGAATTGTCTTTGACGGTGTGTGTGGGGTGAATTCTCTTTGGCAGTGTGTGGGGGGTTGAATTGTCTGTCTTCGGGGTGTGTGTGGGGTGAATTGTCTTTGGCAGTGTGTGTTGGGGTGAATTGTCTTTAGCAGTGTGTGTTGGGGTGAATTGTCTTTGGCAGTGTGTGGGGGTTAATTGTCTTTGGCAGTGTGTGTTGGGGTGAATTGTCTTTGGCAGTGTGTGGGGGGTGAATTGTCTTTGGCAGTGTGTGTGGGGATGAATTGTCTTTGGCAGTGTGTGTGGGGTGAATTGTCTTCAGCGGTGTGTGTGTGGGGTGAATTGTCTTTGGCTGTGTGTGTGGGGGTGTATTGTCTTTGGCGGTGTGTGTGGGGTGTATTGTCTTTGGCGGTGTGTGGGGTGAATTGTCTTTGGCGGTGTGTGGGGGGGGTGAATTGTCTTTGGTAGTGTGTGTGGGGTGAATTGTCTTCAGCGGTGTGTGTGTGGGGTGAATTGTCTTTGGCTGTGTGTGTGGGGGTGAATTGTCTTCAGCTTTGGCGGTGTGTGTGGAGGTGAATTGTCTTTGGCGGTGTGTGTGGGGTGAATTGTCTTTGGCGGTGTTGTGTGTGGGGGTGAATTGTCTTCAGAGGTGTGTGTGGGGGTGAATTGTCTTTGGCGGTGTGTGTGTGGGATGAATTGTCTTTGGCAGTGTGTGGGGTGAATTGTCTTTGGGAGTGTGTGGGGGGGGTGAATTGTCTGTCTTCGGGGGTGTGTGTGTGGGGTGAATTGTCTTTGGCAGTGTGTGGGGGTTAATTGTCTTTGGCAGTGTGTGTTGGGGTGAATTGTCTTTGGCAGTGTGTGTGTGGGGCGAATTGTCTTTGGCGGTGTGTGTGGAGGTGAATTGTCTTTGGCGGTGTGTGTGTGTGGGGTGAATTGTTTTTGGCGGTGTGTGTGGGGTGAATTGTCTTTGGCAGTGTGGGGGGTGAATTGTCTTTGGCAGTGTGTGTGGTAGTGAATTGTCTTCAGCGGTGTGTGTGGGGGTGAATTGTCTTTGACGGTGTGTGTGGGGTGAATTGTCTTTGGCGGTGTGTGTGGTAGTGAATTGTCTTCAGCGGTGTGTGTGGGGGTGAATTGTCTTTGACGGTGTGTGTGGGGTGAAATGTCTTTGACGGTGTGTGTGGTAGTGAATTGTCTTTGGCAGTGTGTGTGGGAGTGAATTGTCTTCAGCGGTGTGTGTGGGGGTGAATTGTCTTTGACGGTGTGTGTGGGGTGTATTGTCTTTGACGGTGTGTGTGGGGTGAAATGTCTTTGACGGTGTGTGTGGTAGTGAATTGTCTTTGGCAGTGTGTGTGGGAGTGAATTGTCTTCAGCGGTGTGTGTGGGGGTGAATTGTCTTTGGCAGTGTATGTGGGGTGAATTGTCTTCTGCGGTGTGTTTGGGGGTGAATTGTCTTTGGCAGTGTATGTGGGGTGAATTGTCTTCTGCGGTGTGTTTGGGGGTGAATTGTCTTTGGCGGTGTGTGTGGGGTGAATTGTCTTTGGCGGTGTGTGTGTGGGGTGAATTGTCTTTGGCGGTGTGTGTGGGGGTGAATTGTCTTTGGCGGTGTGTGTGTGGGGGGTGAATTGTCTTTGGCAGTGTGTGTGTGTGGGGGTGAATTGTCTTTGGCGGTGTGTGTGTGGGGTGAATTGTCTTTGGCGGTGTGTGTGTGTGGGGGTGAATTGTCTTTGGCGGTGTGTGTGGGGGTGAATTGTCTTTGGCAGTGTGGGGGAGGTGAATTGTCTTTGGCAGTGTGGGGGAGGTGAATGTCTTTGGCAGTGTGGGGGGTGAATTGTCTTTGGCAGTGTGGGGGTGAATTGTCTTTGGCAGTGTGTGGGGTGAATTGTCTTCGGGGGAGTGTGTGGGGTGAATTGTCTTTGGCAGTGTGTGTTGGGGTGAATTGTCTTTGGCAGTGTGTGGTGGGGGGTGAATTGTCTTTGGCAGTGTGTGGGTGTGAATTGTCTTTGGCGGTGTGTGAGGGGGTGAATTGTCTTCGGCGGTGTGTGTGGGGTGAATTGTCTTTGGCGGTGTGTGTGGGATGAATTGTCTTTGGTGGTGTGTGGGGGGTGAATTGTCTTCAGCGGTGTGTGTGGGGTGTATTGTCTTTGACGGTGGGTGTGGGGGTGGGGGGTGAATTGTCTTTGGCGGTGTGGGGGGTGAATGTCTTCAGCGGTGTGTGTGGGGTGAATGTCTTTGACGGTGTGTGGGGGGTGAATTGTCTTTGGCAGTATGTGTGGGGGGTGAATTGTCTTTGACGGTGTGTGTGTGGGGGGTGAATTGTCTTTGGCGGTGTGTGGGGGTGAATGTCTTTGGCGGTGTGTGGGGGTGAATTGTCTCTTTGGCGGTGTGTGGGGGGTGAATTGTCTTTGGCGGTGTGTGGGGGTGAATTGTCTTCAGCGGTGTGTGTGGGGGTGAATTGTCTTTGACGGTGTGTGGGGGTGAATTGTCTTTGGCAGTATGTGGGGGGTGAATTGTCTTTGACGGTGTGTGGGGGGTGAATTGTCTTTGGCGGTGTGTGGGGGTGAATTGTCTTCAGCGGTGTGTGGGGGGTGAATTGTCTTTGGCGGTGTGTGTGGGGTGAAATGTCTTTGACGGTGTGTGTGGGGTGAATTGTCTTTGGCGTTGTGTGTGGGGTGAATTGTCTTTGACGGTGTGTGGGGGGTGTGAATGTGTGAATGTCTTTGGCGGTGTGTGGGGGGTGAATTGTCTTCGGCGGTGTGTGTGGGGGGGTGAATTGTCTTTGGCGGTGTGTGTGGGGTGAAATGTCTTTGACGGTGTGTGTGGGGTGAATTGTCTTTTGCGGTGTGTGTGGGGGGGTGGATTGTCTTTGGCGGTGTGTGTGGGGGTGGATTGTCTTTGGCGGTGTGTGTGGGGGTGGATTGTCTTTGGCGGTGTGTGTGGGGGTGGATTGTCTTTGGCGGTGTGTGTGGGGGTGGATTGTCTTTGGCGGTGTGTGTGGGGGGGTGGATTGTCTTTGGCGGTGTGTGTGTGGGGTGAATTGTTTTTGGCGGTGTGTGTGGGGTGAATTGTCTTTGGCAGTGTGGGGGGTGAATTGTCTTTGGCAGTGTGTGGGGGTGAATTGTCTTTGGCAGTGTGTGTGGGGTGAATGTCTTTGGCGTGTGTGGGGGTGAATTGTCTTTGGCAGTGTGTGTGGGTCTTTGGCAGTGTGTGGGGGTGTCTTTGGCAGTTTGTGGAGGGGGGTGGGTGAATTGTCTTTGGCGGTGTATGTGGGGGTGAATTGTCTTCAGCGGTGTGTGTGGGGGTGAATTGTCTTTGGCGGTGTGTGTGTGGGGTGAATTGTCTTTGGCGGTGTGTGTGTGGGGTGAATTGTTTTTGGCGGTGTGTGTGGGGTGGATTGTCTTTGGCAGTGTGGGGGGTGAATTGTCTTTGGCGGTGTGTGTGGGGGTGAATTGTCTTTGGCAGTGTGGGGGGTGAATTGTCTTTGGCAGTGTGTGGGGGTGAATTGTCTTTGGCAGTGTGTGTGGGGTGAATTGTCTTTCGAAGTGTGTGTGGGGGGGTGAATTGTCTTTGGCAGTGTGTGTGGGGTGAATTGTCTTTGGCAGTTTGTGGAGGGGGTGGGTGAATTGTCTTTTGCAGTGTGTGTTGGGTGAATTGTCTTTGGCGGTGTATGTGGGGGTGAATTGTCTTTGACGGTGTGTGTGGGGTGAATTGTCTTTGGCGGTGTGTGTGGGGTGAATTGTCTTTGGCGGTGTGTGTGGGGTGAATTGTCTTCAGCGGCGTGTGTGGGGGTGAATTGTCTTTGGCGGTGTGTGTGGGGTTAATTGTCTTTGGCGGTGTGGGGGGTGAATTGTCTTTGGCGGTGTGTGTGTGGGGTGAATTGTCTTCAGCGGTGTGTGGGGGTGAATTGTCTTTGGCAGTGTGGGGGTGAATTGTCTGTCTTCGGGGTGTGGGGTGAATTGTCTTTGGCAGTGTGGGGGGTGAATTGTCTTTGGCAGCGTGTGGGGGGTGAATTGTCTGTCTTGGGTGTGTTTGGGGTGAATTGTCTTTGGCAGTGTGTGTTGGGGTGAATTGTCTTTGGCAGTGTGTGGGGGGTGAATTGTCTTTGGCAGTGTGTGTTGGGGTGAATTGTCTATTGCAGTGTGTGTGGGGATGAATTGTCTTTGGTGGTGTGTGGGGGGGTGAATTGTCTTTGGCAGTGTGTGTTGGGGTGAATTGTCTATGGCAGTGTGTGGGGTGAATTGTCTTTGGCAGTGTGTGTTGGGGTGAATTGTCTATTGCAGTGTGTGTTGGGGTGAATTGTCTTTGGCAGTGTGTGGGGGGGTGAATTGTCTTTGGCAGTGTGTGTTGGGGTGAATTGTCTATGGCAGTGTGTGGGGGGTGAATTGTCTTTGGCAGTGTGTGTGGGGATGAATTGTCTTTGGTGGTGTGTGGGGTGTATTGTCTTTGGCAGTGTGTGTGGGGTGAATAGTCTTTGGTGGTGTGTGGGGGGTGAATTGTCTTTGGCAGTGTGTGGGGGTGAATTGTCTTTGGCAGTGTGTGTGGGGATGAATTGTCTTTGGTGGTGTGTGGGGGGTGAATTGTCTTTGGCAGTGTGTGGGGGTGGAATTGTCTTTGGCAGTGTGTGTGGGGTGTATTGTCTTTGGCAGTGTGTGTGGGGTGAATAGTCTTCAGCAGTGTGTGGGGGTGAATTGTCTTTGGCAGTGTGTGTGGGGTGAATTGTCTTTGACGGTGTGTGGGGTGAATTGTCTTCAGCAGTGTGTGTGGGGGTGAATTGTATTTGACAGTGTGTGTGGGGGGTGAATTGTCTTTGGCGGTGTGTGGGGTGAATTGTCTTCAGCAGTGTGTGTGGGGGTGAATTGTATTTGACAGTGTGTGGGGGGGGTGAATGTCTTTGGTGGTGTGTCTTTGGTGGGGGGGGGGTGAATTGTCTTTGACAGTGTGTGGGGGGTGAATTGTCTTTGACAGTGTGTGGGGTGTATTGTCTTTGGCGGTGTGTGGGGTGAATTGTCTTCAGCAGTGTGTGTGGGGGTGAATTGTCTTTGACAGTGTGTGTGGGGGTGAATTGTCTTTGGCAGTGTGTGTGGGGGTGAATTGTATTTGGCGGTGTGTGTGGGGTGAATTGTCTTTGGCAGTGTATGTGGGGGGGGGTGAATTGTCTTCAGCGGTGTGTGTGGGGGGTGAATTGTCTTTGGCGGTGTGTGTGGGGGTGAATTGTCTTTGGCGGTGTATGTGGGGTGAATTGTCTTCAGCGGTGTGTGTGGGGTGAATCTCTTTGGCGGTGTGTGTGGGGTGAATTGTCTTTGGCGGTGTGTGGGGGGGGGAATTGTCTTTGGCGGTGTGTGTCTTTGGGGGGTGAATTGTCTTTGGCGGTGTGTGGGGGTGAACTGTCTTTGGCGGTGTGTGTGGGGGGTGAATTGTCTTTGGCGGTGTGTGTGGGGTGTCTTTGCGGTGTGTGTGGGGGTGAATTGTCTTCAGCGGTGTGTGTGGGGTGAATTGTCTTTGGCGGTGTGTGGGGGGGTGAATTGTCTTTGTCAGTGTATGTGGGAGTGAATTGTCTTCAGCGGTGTGTGTGGGGTGAAATGTCTTTGACGGTGTGTGTGGGGGTGAATTGTCTTTGGCGGTGTGTGGGGTGGAATTGTCTTCAGCGGTGTGTGTGGGGAATTGTATTTGGCGGTGTGTGGGGGTGAATTGTATTTGGCGGTGTGTGTGGGGTGAATTGTCTTTGGCAGTGTGTGTGTGTGGGGGGGGGTGAATTGTCTTTGGCGGTGTGTGGGGGTGAATGTATTTGGCGGTGTGTGTGGGGTGAATTGTCTTTGGCAGTGTGTGTGTGGGGGTGGGGGGTGTCCTTGGCGGTGTGTGTGGGGGTGAATTGTCTTTGGCGGTGTGTGTGGGGGAATTGTCTTCAGCGGTGTGTGTGGGGTGAATTGTATTTGGCGGTGTGTGTGGGGTGAATTGTATTTGGCGGTGTGTGTGGGGTGAATTGTCTTTGGCAGTGTGTGTGTGGGGTGAATGTCTTTGGCGGTGTGTGTGTGGGGTGAATTGTCTTTGGCGGTGTGTGTGTGGGTAAATTGTCTTCGGCGGTGTGTGTGGGATGAATTGTCTTTGGCAGTGTGTGTGGGGGTAAATTGTCTTTGGCGGTGTGTGTGGGGTAAATTGTCTTCGGCGGTGTGTGTGTGGGTAAATTGTCTTTGGCGGTGTGTGTGGGGTGAATTGTCTTTGGCGGTGTGTGTGTGGGTAAATTGTCTTCGGCGGTGTGTGTGGGATGAATTGTCTTTGGCAGTGTGTGTGGGGGTAAATTGTCTTTGGCGGTGTGTGTGGGATGAATTGTCTTTGGCAGTGTGTGTGGGGTGAATTGTTTTCTGCAGCATGTGTCTGGCAGTGTGTGTTTGTGTGAATTGGGGCAACCAGGCTTAATGACATTAGCATGGCTGAGCAGGCAGAGAGAGCGAGAGAGGGGAATATTGTCCAGCCCAGTTATAACTCAAACCCCCCTTTCCCCCCTCCCTCCCTCCCTCCCTCCCTCCCTCCCTCTCTCTCTCTCTCAATTCAATTCAAGGGGCTTTATTGGCATGGGAAACATGTGTTAACATTGCCAAAGCAAGTGAGGTAGACAATATACAAAAGTGAAATAAACAATAAAAATGAACAGTAAACATTACACATACAGAAGTTTCAAAATAATAAAGACATTACAATTGTCATATTACGTATATATACAGTGTTGAAACGATGTACAAATGGTTAGGGAAAATAAATAAGCATAAATATGGGTTGTATTTACAATGGATTTGTTCTTCACTGGTTGCCCTTTTCTCGAGGCAACAGGTCACAAATCTTGCTGCTGTGATGGCACACTGTGGTATTTCACCCAGTAGATATGGGAGTTTATCAAAATTGGGTTTGTTTTCTTTGTGGATCTGTGTAATCTGAGGGAAATATGTCTCTCTAATATGGTCATACATTGGGCAGGAGGTCAGGAAGTGCAGCTCAGTTTCCACCTCATTTTGTGGTCAGTGTGCAGATACACGTAGCCTGTCTTGTCTTGAGAGCCATGTCTTCCTACGGCGGCCTTTCTCAATAGCAAGGCTATGCTCACTGAGTCTGTACATAGTCAAAGCTTTCCTTAAGTTTGGGTCAGTCACAGTGGTCAGGTATTCTGCCACTGTGTACTCTCTGTTCAGGGCCAAATAGCATTCTAGTTCGCTCTGTTTTTTGTTAATTCTTTCCAATGTGTCAAGTAATTATCTTTTTGTTTTCTCATAATTTGGTTGAGTCAAATTGTGCTGCTGTCCTGGGGCTCTGTGGGGTGTGTTTGTGTTTGTGAACAGAGCACCCAGGACCAGCTTGCTTAGGGGACTCTTCTCCAGGTTCATCTCTCTGTAGGTGATGGCTTTGTAATGGAAGGTTTGGGAATCGCTTCCTTTAAGGTGGTTGTAGAATTTAACGGCTCTTTTCTGGATTTTGATAATTAGTGGGTATCGGCCTAATTCTGCTCTGCATGCATTATTTGGTGTTCTACATTGTACACGTAGGATATTTTTTGCAGAATTCTGCATGCAGAGTCTCAATTTGGTGTTTGTCCCATTTTGTGAAGTCTTGGTTGGTGAGCGAACCCCACACCTCACAACCATAAAGGGAAATGGGCTCTATGACTGATTCAAGTATTTTTAGGGTTAGGGTTAGGGTATGTTGAATTTTATGTTCCTTTTCATGGCATAGAATGCCCTTCTTGCCTTGTCTCTCAGATCGTTCACAGCTTTGTGGAAGTTACCTGTGGCGCTGATGTTTAGACCAAGGTATGTATAGTTTTTTGTGTGCTCTAGGGCAATGGTGTCTAGATGGAATTTGTATTTGTGGTCCTGGCGACTGGACCTTTTTTGGAACACCATTATTTTGGTCTTACTGAGATTTACTGTCAGGGCCCAGGTCTGACAGAATCTGTGCAGAAGATCTAGATACTGCTGTAGGCCCTCCTTGGTTGGTGGCAGAAGCACCAGATCATCAGCAAACAGTAGATATTTGACTTCAGATTCTAGTAGGGTTAGGCCGGGTGCTGCAGACCTGTCTAGTGCCCGCGCCAGTTCGTTGATATATATGTTGAATAGGGTGGGGCTTAATCTGCATCCCTGTCTCACCACACGGCCCTGTGGGAAGAAATGTGTGTGTTTTTTTGCCTATTTTAACCGCACACTTGTTGTTTGTGTACTTGGATTTTATAATGTTGTATGTTTTACCCCCAACACCACTTTTCATCAATTTGTATAGCAGACCCTCATGCCAAATTGACTCGAAGGCTTTTTTGAAATCAACAAAGCATGAGAAGACTTTGCCTTTGTTTTGTTTTGTTTGGTTGTCAATTAGGATGTGCAGGGTGAATACGTGATCTGTTGTACAGTAATTTGGTAAAAATCCAATTTGACATTTGCTCAGTACATTGTTTTCATTGAGGAAATGTACGATTCTGCTGTTAATGATAATGCAGAGGATTTTCCCAAGGTTACTGTTGACGCATATCCCACAGTAGTTATTGGGGTCAAATTTGTCTCCACTTTTGTGGATTGGGGTGATCAGTCCTTGGTTCCAAATATTGTGGAACATGCCAGAGCTAAGGATGATGTTAAAGAGTTTTAGTATAGCCAATTGGAATTTGTTGTCTGTATATTTGATCATTTCATTAATTTAAGGAGGCTGCGAATTTTTGCAGCTTTTTGTTAAAAATCGCGCAAAATTTCAACGTCCTGCTACTCATGCCAGGAATATAGTATATGCATATGATTAGTATGTGTGGATAGAAAACACTCTGAGTCTCTAAAACTGGTTAAATCATGTCTGTGACTATAACAGAACGTGTGTAGGAGGCAAAATCCCAAGGAAAACTTCACAAAAAACAAAACAAAAATATCCCTCCGCCAGTCTCTGTATTGTCTATGGCAAGGGAAAATAGATAGCGTGCAGTTTACAATGCCTACAGCTTCCACACGATGTCGCCAGTACTGGCATTTGAGTTGAAGTTTATCCCTGGTTAGATGAGGAATAGGCACTTCCTGTCTTCAGAGGAAGTTATGAAAGGGAGAATATGGACCATGATTTCAAGACTTGCTGCTATCGAATACAGATCGCCCCGTGATCAATTTGATCGATTATTAACGTTTACTAATACCTAAAGTTGGATTACAAAAGTAGTTTGAAGTGTTTTGTCAAAGTTTATATGCAACCTTTTTAATTTTAAAAAATGACGTTGCGTTTTTGAAAGCAGTTTTTTCCTGATCAGACGGGCTTCATAAATGGACATTTTGGGTATACATGGACGGATTTAATCGAAAAAAAGACCCAATTGTGATGTTTATGGGACATATAGGAGTGCCAACAAAGAAGCTCGTCAAAGGTAATGAATGTTTTATATTTAATTTCTGCATTTTGTGTAGCGCCGGCTACGCTAATTATTCTGTTTACGTCCCCTTTGGGTATTTCGGGGGTTGCATGCTATCAGATAATAGCTTCTCATGCTTTCGCCGAAAAGCATTTTAAAAATCTGACATGTTGGCTAGATTCACAACGAGTGTAGCTTTAATTGAGTACCCTGCATGTGTGTTTTAATGAAAGTTTGAGTTGTATCCAGTACTATTAGTTGTCACTCTGAAATTTCCGCTGATGTTGATCCCTGTACAGAGACAGCAGCCATAAGAAGTTCATTAAGGATACCATCAACACCACAGGCCTTTTTGGGTTGGAGGGTTTTTATTTTGTCCTGTAGCTCATTCAAGGTAATTGTAGAATCCTGTGCGTTCTGGTAGTCTTTAATAGTTGATTCTAAGATTTGTATTTGATGTTTTTGCTCTTTATTATTTGTAATAGAGCCAAAAAGATTGGAGAAGTGGTTTACCCATACATCTCTATTTTGGATAGATAATTCTTCGTGTTGAAGTTTGTTTAGTGTTTTCCAATTTTCCCAGAAGTGGTTAGAGTCTATGGATTCTTCAATTACATTGAGCTGATTTCTGACGTGCTGTTTCTTCTTTTTCCGTAGTGTATTTCTGTATTGTTTTAGTGATTCACCATAGTGAAAGCTTAGACTCAGGTTTTCTGGGTCACTATGTTTTTGGTTGGACAGGTTTCTCAATTTCTTTCTTAGATTTTTGCATTCTTCATCAAACCATTTGTCATTGTTGTTCATTTTCTTCGGTTTTCTATTTGAGATTTTCTGTCTGATAGGGGTATCAGTGGGCTGATTGTGAATGCTCTGAGAGACTTTGGGTTGAGGTCAGTGATAAAGTAGTCTACAGTACTACTGCGAAGAGATGAGCTATAGGTGTACGGACTATAGGAGTCCCCTCGAAGCCTACCATTGATTATGTACATACCCAGCGTGTGACAGAGCTGCAGGAGTTGTGACCCGTTTTTGTTGGTTATGTTATTGTAGTTGTGCCTAGGGGGGCATATGTGGGAGGGAATGCTGTCACCTGCAGGCAGGTGTTTGTCCCCCTGTGTGCTGAGGGTGTCAGGTTCTTGCCCGGTTCTGACATTTAGGTTGCCACAGACTATTGCATGTCCCTGGGCCTGGAAATTATTGATTTCCCCCTCCAGGATGGAGAAGCTGTCTTCATTAAAGTATGGGGATTGTAGTGGGGGGATATAGGTAGCACACAGGAGGACATTTTTCTCTGTTAAGATAATTTCCTTTTGAATTTCTAGCCAAATGTAAAATGTTCCTGTTTTGATTAATGTAATGGAGTGAGTTAGGTCTGCTCTATACCAAATTAGCATACCCCCTGAGTCCCTTCCCTGTCTCGCTGGTCTGGGTGGGGTGTCTATTAATCTGTTCCTCCTGTGTGAAGTGTTTGGGCTGCGTTTGAGAGTGATGCCCTTTAGAGTTCGGGCAAAGGTGGGCACTGT
Organism: Oncorhynchus keta; assembly: GCF_023373465.1. Lineage (NCBI taxonomy): Eukaryota > Metazoa > Chordata > Actinopteri > Salmoniformes > Salmonidae > Oncorhynchus > Oncorhynchus keta. Next base: position 25,839,273 of record NC_068428.1, read on the forward strand.
TGCCTTGTAGAGGTGGACCTGGTCATAGAGGCTGTTCAAGTCCAGGGTGGAGTGGTGGGCCAGGAAAACATTTGGTTTTGAGGGACAGTCACAGGACATACTTGCGTTTACCCGCTGTATTGTGGCAGGGTGGAAGTCTTTTGGTGGTAGCAGGGTGGAGATAACCACTTGTGCTTTGGGGAAAGTAGAAGAAGCCATTTCAATCACTCCCTTCAGTGCTGTGGCCACCCTTTCCTGCTGTGCTCTCAGGTCGTTTGTGAATGTGTGTATTATTATGTGGCTAGGTGAACCTAGTTGGTCCTCAGACAGAAGGTCTAGGGTGCGCTGGGTGTTTGGACACCAGAGTTTAGACACACTGTGTTTGGGAGAAGAAGAAAAAATTATGACATATATTTCCCATTTGAGTCCATAAGGAGTACAATCTGTGTCTTGTGTATGTCCTCAGTGGGTGTGGGGAGGTTGTCAGAAGGGCTATCAGGGTGGCTGACAGGGTGGGGTGAGAGCCGCTGGGCTTGGGGTTCTTCATTTGTCTGTTCTGCTGTGATGTCGACACTATGGTAAGAACTGGTGTGGACTGTTCTGCTGTGTTGTCGAGACTTTTGTCTGGTGCTGAGGTGGGCTGTTCTGCTGGCTTCTCTGTGGGGGTGGCCACCTCTCTAGTGGGTTGTTCTCTGTCACACGCCATCCCCCTCAACCTCTCCTCCAGCAGTCTGATCCTCTCCTCTAGTGCTCTGTTCTTCTCCTGCTCCTGCTCTTTCTCCTGTTGAAGTTGTCTCACCACTGTCCAGAGTGCAGATATGTCTCTCTCCACCTCCAGCTCTCTGGGTCTGGTTAACTTCTTGCGTCGAGCCAACCCGGATCCGGGATCATGACTACAGCCTCAAATCCATTACCATAACGCACCGTTAACTATTCATGAAAATCACAAATGAAATGAAATCAATATGCTAGCTCTCATGCTTAGCCTTTTGTTAACAACACTGTCAACTCAGATTTTCAAAAATATGCTTCTCTACCATAGCAAAACGAGCATTTAGCATTTAGCGTTAGCATTTAGCATTTAGCATTAGCATTTAGCGTTAGCATCACCAGGCAACATTTTCACAAAAACCAGCAAAAACATTCAATAAATCATTTACCTTTGAAGAACTTTGGATGTTTTCAATGAGACTCTCAGTTAGATAGCAAATGTTCAGTTTTCCTGAAAGATTATTTGTACAGGAGAAATCGGTCCGTTCTCTGCGTCATGTTTGGCTACCAAACAAAAATGAAAATTCAGTTATAAAAACGCCTAACTTTTTCCAAAATAACTCCATAATATCGACTGAAACATGGCAAACGTTGTTTAGAATCAATCCTCAAGGTGTTTTTCTACATATCTCTTCAATGATGTATCGTTCCTGGAAGTGTGCTTCTCCTTCTGTATCGCATGGTAAAATGAGTGCCACTTACAATTGCGCACCAATTTAGACAAAGGACACCGGACGGAGCCCTGGAAAATGTTGTCTCTTATGGCCAATCTTCCAATGATATGCCTACAAATACGTCACAATGCTGCAGACATCTTGGACGAACGGCAGAGAGCATACGCTCTTTCACAGCACATTCACGGCCATATAAGGAGACGATAGTAAAACAGAGCTTCAGAAATTCAGCTCATTTCCTGTTTGAGGTTACATCTTGGTTTCGCCTGTAGCATCATTTCTGGGGCACTCACAGATAATAGCTTTGCAGTTCTGAAAACGTCAGAGTGTTTTCTTTCCAAAGCTGCCAATTATATGCATAGTCGAGCATCTTTTCGTGACAAAATATTGCGCTTAAAACGGGAACGTTTTTTTATCCAATAATGACATAGCGCCCCCATAGGTTGAAGAGGTTAAGGGGGTGTTGTTGTGCTGGACTGTTGTCTGGGTCTGTGCTGACTGAAGTGTAATCACCTGCTGTTCCAGCTCCACATGCCTTACCTCCAGCTGGGTGAATTTATCCTTGATTTCAATGAGAGGGTAGTACTCTGTGCTGGGAGGTTGACTTTCCGCTGGGGGTGGCTCGTCTGTGGGGTTATATAATGAAGAGGTCTGGTCTGACCCGCCCGGGGTTGGGGTATCTTTCTCAAGGGAGAGCTTCTCCTGCTGGGCTTATTCTTTAATTAGGTGAAAGTCCAGCTGAAACTGTTTGGGGTTACCCTGTACCATTATGTTCCAGACTTATAAAGATTTATATTAGCTCAGAGTCAGAGTCCTCGTTGTCAAGTATCTTTGAGTTTCCACCCCTCGTTAACCCCCCACCCCTCTCTTAACAAAGGGATAGTGTGCTAATATAGCACTGTGCCATGCCAGGGGATGGTTTGTGTGGAAGATAAGGTTGCTGATGTTCCCATTTTTGTAATTGTCAGCAAAATGTGTCTCATTATTTTCCATAAGGAGCTTCATTTTGTAATCTTTTCTTGCCTTATCATTCTTTACATACACGGTACTGTATTTGAAATACCTCTGAACAGCAGGAGGCAGCTTCTAAGGCCTCTCTATTTGGTTGGAGTAGACTGTTTGACTCTCCTGCCATTGTTGGGCTAAAGGGCTTTGACACCTCTCACTTGACATGTCAGTGGTAATTGAAGCTGTATCAAGCTTGGCAGCTTTATGTTAGAATTCAGTCCTTATAAAGTAATGTAGTGTATTTTTCTTCTTGGCTTTTGGACATAAAATATAGTTTCAGACTAAACATTACTCATTCAGTTCCAGGTTGGATGGTGTTTTCAGGTTTCTGTTCTTTTCCAGAGAATATGCTGTATGGAATAATAATCCTTTGTAGTTGTAAACCTTCCAGATGATTCCGTAATTCCGTCCAAAATCAGGTTGTAGGTTTTGAGTTTTTATTTGAAGTTGCAGAGGGTAGCATCCTGTATATGTTCCTGACAAAAAAAATCCACGTTTATCTAACTTTTTTTTTTATTTCACATTTATTTAACCAGGTAGGCTAGTTGAGAACAAGTTCTCATTTGCAACTGCGACCTGGCCAAGATAAAGCATAGCAGTGTGAACAGACAACACAGAGTTACACATGGAGTAAACAATTAACAAGTCAATAACACAGTAGAAAAAATGGGCAGTCTATATACATTGTGTTCAAAAGGCATGAGGAGGTAGGCGAATAATACAATGTTGCAGATTAACACTGGAGTGATAAATTATCAGATGGTCATGTAAAGGTAGAGATATTGGTGTGCAAAAGAGCAGAAAAGTAAATAAATAAAAAAACAGTATAAAAACAGTATGGGAATGAGGTAGGTGAAAATGGGTGGGCTATTTACCTATAGACTATGTACAGCTGCAGCGATCGGTTAGCTGCTCGGATAGCTGATGTTTGAAGTTGGTGAGGGAGATAAAAGTCTCCAACTTCAGCGATTTTTGCAATTCGTTCCAGTCACAGGCAGCAGAGTACTGGAACGAAAGGCGGCCAAATGAGGTGTTGGCTTTAGGGATGATCAGTGAGATACACCTGCTGGAGCGCATGCTACGGATGGATGGGTGTTGCCATCGTGACCAGTGAACTGAGATAAGGCGGAGCTTTACCTAGCATGGACTTGTAGATGACCTGGAGCCAGTGGGTCTGGCGACGAATATGTAGCGAGGGCCAGCCGACTAGAGCATACAAGTCGCAGTGGTGGGTGGTATAAGGTGCTTTAGTGACAAAACGGATGGCACTGTGATAGACTGCATCCAGTTTGCTGAGTAGAGTGTTGGAAGCCATTTTGTAGATGACATCGCCGAAGTCGAGGATCGGTAGGATAGGCAGTTTTACTAGGGTAAGCTTGGCAGCGTGAGTGAAGGAGGCTTTGTTGCGGAATAGAAAGCCGACTCTTGATTT
>NC_068428.1:25848136-25870636 GCF_023373465.1 Oncorhynchus keta
TCCATGGGTTACAGGCTGGACCAACACACACACTTCCTCTTTCAAATTCAAATGTCAATTTAATCTACTTTATTGACATGAAAAGTAAAACACTTCCATTGTCAAAGTAACATAACAATGATGGTCCAATACAGGAATATACTAGTCTGTTATACAATACAATAGAATATACTAGACTGTTATACAATACAGGAATATACTAGACTGTTATACAATACAATAGAATATACTAGACTGTTATACAATACAATAGAATATACTAGTCTGTTATACAATACAATAGAATATACTAGACTGTTATACAATACAGGAATATACTAGACTGTTATACAATACAATAGAATATACTAGACTGTTATACAATACAATAGAATATACTAGACTGTTATACAATACAATAGAATATACTAGACTGTTATACAATACAATAGAATATACTAGACTGTTATACAATACAATAGAATATACTAGACTGTTATACAATACAATAGAATATACTAGACTGTTATACAATACAGGAATATACTAGTCTGTTATACAATACAATAGAATATACTAGACTGTTATACAATACAATAGAATATACTAGACTGTTATACAATACAGGAATATACTAGTCTGTTATACAATACAATAGAATATACTAGACTGTTATACAATACAATAGAATATACTAGACTGTTATACAATACAATAGAATATACTAGACTGTTATACAATACAATAGAATATACTAGACTGTTATACAATACAATAGAATATACTAGACTGTTATACAATACAATAGAATATACTAGTCTGTTATACAATACAATAGAATATACTAGACTGTTATACAATACAATAGAATATACTAGACTGTTATACAATACAATAGAATATACTAGACTGTTATACAATACAGGAATATACTAGTCTGTTATACAATACAATAGAATATACTAGACTGTTATACAATACAATAGAATATACTAGACTGTTATACAATACAATAGAATATACTAGACTGTTATACAATACAGGAATATACTAGTCTGTTATACAATACAATAGAATATACTAGACTGTTATACAATACAATAGAATATACTAGACTGTTATACAATACAGGAATATACTAGTCTGTTATACAATACAATAGAATATACTAGACTGTTATACAATACAATAGAATATACTAGACTGTTATACAATACAATAGAATATACTAGACTGTTATACAATACAATAGAATATACTAGACTGTTATACAATACAATAGAATATACTAGACTGTTATACAATACAATAGAATATACTAGACTGTTATACAATACAATAGAATATACTAGACTGTTATACAATACAATAGAATATACTAGACTGTTATACAATACAATAGAATATACTAGACTGTTATACAATACAATAGAATATACTAGACTGTTATACAATACAATAGAATATACTAGACTGTTATACAATACAATAGAATATACTAGACTGTTATACAATACAATAGAATATACTAGACTGTTATACAATACAATAGAATATACTAGACTGTTATACAATACAATAGAATATACTAGACTGTTATACAATACAATAGAATATACTAGACTGTTATACAATACAATAGAATATACTAGACTGTTATACAATACAATAGAATATACTAGACTGTTATACAATACAATAGAATATACTAGACTGTTATACAATACAATAGCCCAGAATATACTAGACTGTTATACAATACAGGAATATACTAGTCTGTTATACAATACAATAGAATATACTAGACTGTTATACAATACAATAGAATATACTAGACTGTTATACAATACAATAGAATATACTAGACTGTTATACAATACAGGAATATACTAGTCTGTTATACAATACAATAGAATATACTAGACTGTTATACAATACAATAGAATATACTAGACTGTTATACAATACAGGAATATACTAGTCTGTTATACAATACAATAGAATATACTAGACTGTTATACAATACAATAGAATATACTAGACTGTTATACAATACAATAGAATATACTAGACTGTTATACAATACAATAGAATATACTAGACTGTTATACAATACAATAGAATATACTAGACTGTTATACAATACAATAGAATATACTAGACTGTTATACAATACAATAGAATATACTAGACTGTTATACAATACAATAGAATATACTAGACTGTTATACAATACAATAGAATATACTAGACTGTTATACAATACAATAGAATATACTAGACTGTTATACAATACAATAGAATATACTAGACTGTTATACAATACAATAGAATATACTAGACTGTTATACAATACAATAGAATATACTAGACTGTTATACAATACAATAGAATATACTAGACTGTTATACAATACAATAGAATATACTAGACTGTTATACAATACAATAGAATATACTAGACTGTTATACAATACAATAGAATATACTAGACTGTTATACAATACAATAGAATATACTAGACTGTTATACAATACAATAGAATATACTAGTCTGTTATACAATACAATAGAATATACTACACTGTTATACAATACCATAGAATATACTAGACTGTTATACAATACAATAGAATATACTAGACTGTTATACAATACAATAGAATATACTAGACTGTTATACAATACAATAGAATATACTAGACTGTTATACAATACAATAGAATATACTAGACTGTTATACAATACAATAGAATATACTAGACTGTTATACAATACAATAGAATATACTAGACTGTTATACAATACAATAGAATATACTAGACTGTTATACAATACAGGAATATACTAGTCTGTTATACAATACAATAGAATATACTAGACTGTTATACAATACAATAGAATATACTAGACTGTTATACAATACAATAGAATATACTAGACTGTTATACAATACAGGAATATACTAGACTGTTATACAATACAATAGAATATACTAGACTGTTATACAATACAATAGAATATACTAGACTGTTATACAATACAGGAATATACTAGTCTGTTATACAATACAATAGAATATACTAGACTGTTATACAATACAATAGAATATACTAGACTGTTATACAATACAATAGAATATACTAGACTGTTATACAATACAATAGAATATACTAGACTGTTATACAATACAATAGAATATACTAGACTGTTATACAATACAATAGAATATACTAGACTGTTATACAATACAATAGAATATACTAGACTGTTATACAATACAATAGAATATACTAGACTGTTATACAATACAATAGAATATACTAGACTGTTATACAATACAATAGAATATACTAGACTGTTATACAATACAATAGAATATACTAGACTGTTATACAATACAATAGAATATACTAGACTGTTATACAATACAATAGAATATACTAGACTGTTATACAATACAATAGAATATACTAGACTGTTATACAATACAATAGAATATACTAGACTGTTATACAATACAATAGAATATACTAGACTGTTATACAATACAATAGAATATACTAGACTGTTATACAATACAATAGAATATACTAGACTGTTATACAATACAATAGAATATACTAGACTGTTATACAATACAATAGAATATACTAGTCTGTTATACAATACAATAGAATATACTAGACTGTTATACAATACAATAGAATATACTAGACTGTTATACAATACAATAGAATATACTAGACTGTTATACAATACAGGAATATACTAGTCTGTTATACAATACAATAGAATATACTAGACTGTTATACAATACAATAGAATATACTAGACTGTTATACAATACAATAGAATATACTAGACTGTTATACAATACAATAGAATATACTAGACTGTTATACAATACAGGAATATACTAGTCTGTTATACAATACAATAGAATATACTAGACTGTTATACAATACAATAGAATATACTAGACTGTTATACAATACAGGAATATACTAGTCTGTTATACAATACAATAGAATATACTAGACTGTTATACAATACAATAGAATATACTAGACTGTTATACAATACAGGAATATACTAGTCTGTTATACAATACAATAGAATATACTAGACTGTTATACAATACAATAGAATATACTAGACTGTTATACAATACAATAGAATATACTAGACTGTTATACAATACAATAGAATATACTAGTCTGTTATACAATACAATAGAATATACTAGACTGTTATACAATACAATAGAATATACTAGACTGTTATACAATACAATAGAATATACTAGACTGTTATACAATACAATAGAATATACTAGACTGTTATACAATACAATAGAATATACTAGACTGTTATACAATACAATAGAATATACTAGTCTGTTATACAATACAATAGAATATACTAGACTGTTATACAATACAATAGAATATACTAGACTGTTATACAATACAATAGAATATACTAGTCTGTTATACAATACAATAGAATATACTAGACTGTTATACAATACAATAGAATATACTAGACTGTTATACAATACAATAGAATATACTAGACTGTTATACAATACAATAGAATATACTAGACTGTTATACAATACAATAGAATATACTAGACTGTTATACAATACAATAGAATATACTAGACTGTTATACAATACAATAGAATATACTAGACTGTTATACAATACAATAGAATATACTAGACTGTTATACAATACAATAGAATATACTAGACTGTTATACAATACAATAGAATATACTAGACTGTTATACAATACAATAGAATATACTAGACTGTTATACAATACAATAGAATATACTAGTCTGTTATACAATACAATAGAATATACTAGACTGTTATACAATACAGGAATATACTAGACTGTTATACAATACAATAGAATATACTAGACTGTTATACAATACAATAGAATATACTAGACTGTTATACAATACAATAGAATATACTAGACTGTTATACAATACAATAGAATATACTAGACTGTTATACAATACAATAGAATATACTAGACTGTTATACAATACAATAGAATATACTAGACTGTTATACAATACAATAGAATATACTAGACTGTTATACAATACAATAGAATATACTAGACTGTTATACAATACAATAGAATATACTAGACTGTTATACAATACAATAGAATATACTAGTCTGTTATACAATACAATAGAATATACTAGACTGTTATACAATACAATAGAATATACTAGACTGTTATACAATACAATAGAATATACTAGACTGTTATACAATACAATAGAATATACTAGACTGTTATACAATACAATAGAATATACTAGACTGTTATACAATACAATAGAATATACTAGTCTGTTATACAATACAATAGAATATACTAGACTGTTATACAATACAGGAATATACTAGACTGTTATACAATACAATAGAATATACTAGACTGTTATACAATACAATAGAATATACTAGACTGTTATACAATACAATAGAATATACTAGTCTGTTATACAATACAGGAATATACTAGACTGTTATACAATACAATAGAATATACTAGACTGTTATACAATACAATAGAATATACTAGACTGTTATACAATACAATAGAATATACTAGTCTGTTATACAATACAATAGAATATACTAGACTGTTATACAATACAATAGAATATACTAGTCTGTTATACAATACAGGAATATACTAGACTGTTATACAATACAATAGAATATACTAGACTGTTATACAATACAATAGAATATACTAGTCTGTTAGTAATAAGGAAATAATAATGATAATTTCAATAGTTTTACAAAAATCAAATCAAATCAAATTTTATTTGTCACATACACATGGTTAGCAGATGTTAAATGCGAGTGTAGCGAAATGCTTGTGCTTCTAGTTCCGACAATGCAGTGATAACCAACAAGTAATCTAACTAACAATTCCAAAACTACTGTCTTATACACAGTGTAAGGGGATAAGGAACATGTACATAAGGATATATGAATGAGTGATGGTACAGAGCAGCATACAGTAGATGGTATCGAGTACAGTATATACATATGAGATGAGTGTGTAGACAAAGTAAACAAAGTGGCATAGTTAAAGTGGCTAGTGATACATGTGTTACATAAGGATGCAGTCGATGATGTAGAGTACAGTATATACATATGCATATGAGATGAATAATGTAGGGTAAGTAACATTATATAAGGTAGCATTGTTTAAAGTGGCTAGTGATATATTTACATAATTCCCATCAATTCCCATTATTAAAATGGCTGGAGTTGGGTCAGTGTCAATGACAGTGTGTTGGCAGCAGCCACTCACTGTTAGTGGTGGCTGTTTAACAGTCTGATGGCCTTGAGATAGAAGCTGTTTTTCAGTCTCTCGGTCCCAGCTTTGATGCACCTGTACTGACCTCGCCTTCTGGATGATAGCGGGGTGAACAGGCAGTGGTTCGGGTGGTTGATGTCCTTGATGATCTTTATGGCCTTCCTGTAACAACGGGTGGTGTAGGTGTCCTGGAGGGCAGGTAGTTTGCCCCCGGTGATGCGTTGTGCAGTCCTCACTACCCTCTGGAGAGCCTTACGGTTGAGGGCGGAGCAGTTGCCGTACCAGGCGGTGATACAGCCCGCCAGGATGCTCTCGATTGTGCATCTGTAGAAGTTTGTGAGTGCTTTTGGTGACAAGCCAAATTTCTTCAGCCTCCTGAGGTTGAATAGGCGCTGCTGCGCCTTCTTCACGACGCTGTCAGTGTGAGTGGACCAATTCAGTTTGTCTGTGATGTGTATGCCGAGGAACTTAAAACTAGCTACCCTCTCCACTACTGTTCCATCGATGTGGATAGGGGGTGTTCCTCTGCTGTTTCCTGAAGTCCACAATCATCTCCTTAGTTTTGTTGACGTTGAGTGTGAGGTTATTTTCCTGACACCACACTCCGAGGGCCCTTACCTCCTCCCTGTAGGCCGTCTCGTCGTTGTTGGTAATCAAGCCTACCACTGTTGTGTCGTCCGCAAACTTGATGATTGAGTTGGAGGCGTGCGTGGCCACGCAGTCGTGGGTGAACAGGGAGTACAGGAGAGGGCTCAGAACGCACCCTTGTGGGGCCCCGTGTTGAGGATCAGCGGGGAGGAGATGTTGTTGCCTACCCTCACCACCTGGGGGCGGCCCGTCAGGAAGTCCAGTACCCAGTTGCACAGGGCGGGGTTGAGACCCAGGGTCTCGAGCTTGATGACGAGCTTGGAGGGTACTATGGTGTTGAATGCCGAGCTGTAGTCGATGAACAGCATTCTCACATAGGTATTCCTCTTGTCCAGGTGGGTTAGGGCAGTGTGCAGTGTGGTTGAGATTGCATCGTCTGTGGACCTATTTGGGCGGTAAGCAAATTGGAGTGGGTCTAGGGTGTCAGGTAGGATGGAGGTGATATGGTCCTTGACTAGTCTCTCAAAGCACTTCATGATGACGGAAGTGAGTGCTACGGGGCGGTAGTCGTTTAGCTCAGTTACCTTAGCTTTCTTGGGAACAGGAACAATGGTGGCCCTCTTGAAGCATGTGGGAACAGCAGACTGGTATAGGGATTGATTGAATATGTCCGTAAACACACCGGCCAGCTGGTCTGCGCATGCTCTGAGGGCGCGGCTGGGGATGCCGTCTGGGCCTGCAGCCTTGCGAGGGTTAACACGTTTAAATATGTCTTACTCACCTCGGCTGCAGTGAAGGAGAGACCGCATGTTTCCATTGCAGGCCGTGTCAGTGGCACTGTATTGTCCTCAAAGCGGGCAAAAAGTTATTTAGTCTGCCTGGGAGCAAGACATCCTGGTCCGTGACTGGGCTGGATTTCATCTTGTAGTCCGTGATTGACTGTAGACCCTGCCACATGCCTCTTGTGTCTGGGCCATTGAATTGAGATTCCACTTTGTCTCTGTACTGACGCTTAGCTTGTTTAATAGCCTTGCGGAGGGAATAGCTGCACTGTTTGTATTCAGTCATGTTGCCAGACACCTTGCCCTGATTAAAAGCAGTGGTTCGCGCTTTCAGTTTCACGCGAATGCTGCCATCAATCCACGGTTTCTGGTTAGGGAATGTTTTTATCGTTGCTATGGGAACGACATCTTCGACGCACGTTCTAATGAACTCGCACACCGAATCAGCGTATTCGTCAATATTCCCATCTGACGCAATACGAAACATGTCCCAGTCCACGTGATGGAAGCAGTCTTGGAGTGTAGAGTCAGCTTGGTCTGACCAGCGTTGGACAGACCTCAGCGTGGGAGCCTCTTGTTTTAATTTCTGCCTGTAGGCAGGGATCAGCAAAATGGAGTCATGGTCAGCTTTTCCGAAAGGGGGCGGGGCAGGGCCTTATATGCGTCGCGGAAGTTAGAGTAACAATGATCCAAGGTTTTACCACCCCTGGTTGCGCAATCGATATGCTGATAAAATTTAGGGAGTCTTGTTTTCAGATTGGCTTTGTTAAAATCCCCAGCTACAATGAATGCAGCCTCCGGATAAATGTTTTCCAGTTTGCAAAGAGTTAAATAAAGTTCGTTCAGAGCCATCGATGTGTCTGCTTGGGGGATATATACGGCTGTGATTATAATCGAAGAGAATTCTCTTGGAAGATAATGCGGTCTACATTTGATTGTGAGGAATTCTAAATCAGGTGAACAGAAGGATTTGAGTTCCTGTATGTTTCCTTCATCACACCATGTCCCGTTAGTCATGAGGCATACGCCCCCGCCACTCTTCTTACCAGAGAGATGTTTGTTTCTGTCGGCGCGATGCGTGGAGAAACCCGTTGGCTGCACCGCCCTGGATAGCGTCTTCCCAGTAAGCCATGTTTCCGTAAAGCAGAGAACGTTGCAGTCTCTGATGTCCTCTGGAATGCCACCCTTGCTCGGATTTCATCAACCTTGTTGTCGAGAGACTGGACATTGGCAAGAAGAATACTGGGAAGTGGTGCGCGATGTGCCCTTTTTCGGAGTCTGACCAGAACACCGCCGCGTTTCCCTCTTTTTCGTAGTCGTTTCCTTGGGTCGCTGCAAGCGATCCATTCCGTTGTCCTGTTTGTAAGGCAGAACACAGGATCCGCGTCGCGGAAAACATATTCTTGGTCGTACTGATGGTGAGTTGACGCTGATCTTATATTCAGTAGTTCTTCTCGACTGTATGTAATGAAACCTAAGATGACCTGGGGTACTAATGTAAGAAATAACACGTAAAAAACAAAAAACTGCATAGTTTCCTAGAACGCGAAGCGAGGCGGCCATCTCAGTCGGCGCCGGAATAATGAGAATGAGAACAATAACACTACAATTAATATCTCTCTTTCACACACACACACACACACACACACACACACACACACACACACACACACACACACACACACACACACACACACACACACACACACACACACATTATTTTTGTCTATCCTCATGGGGACATACAATTAATTTACATTAATCCTTGTGGGGACCTAAAATAAAATCCTATTTTGCCCAAACCTAACACTTTCTGTAACCCGTAACCCTAAACCTAACTCCTAACCACTAACCCCTTAGACTAACCCTAAACCTAACTCCTAACCACTAACCCCTTACACTAACCCTAAACCTAACTCCTAACCACTAACCCCGTACACTAACCCTAAACCTAACTCCTAACCACTAACCCCTTACACTAACCCTAAACCTAACTCCTAACCACTAACCCGTACACTAACCCTAAACCTAACTCCTAACCACTAACCCCGTACACTAACCCTAACCCTAAACCTAACTCCTAACCACTAACCCCTTAGACTAACCCTAAACCTAACTCATAACCACTAACCCGTACACTAACCCTAAACCTAACTCCTAACCACTAACCCCTTACACTAACCCTAAACCTAACTCCTAACCACTAACCCCGTACACTAACCCTAACCCTAAACCTAACTCCTAACCACTAACCCCTTACACTAACCCTAAACATAACTCCTAACCACTAACCCCTGACACTAACCCTAAACCTAACTCCTAACCACTAACCCCTTACACTAACCCTAAACACAACTCCTAACCACTAACCCCTTACACTAACCCTAAACATAACTCCTAACCACTAACCCCTTACACTAACCCTAAACATAACTCCTAACCACTGACCCTAAACATAACTCCTAACCACTAACCCCTTACACTAACCCTAAACATAACTCCTAACCACTGACCCTATACATAACTCCTAACCACTAACCCCTTACACTAACCCTAAACCTAACTCCTAACCACTAACCCCTTACACTAACCCTAAACATAACTCCTAACCACTAACCCCTTACACTAATCCTAAACATAACTCCTAACCACTGACCCTAAACATAACTCCTAACCACTAACCCCTTACACTAACCCTAAACCTAACTCCTAACCACTAACCCCTTACACTAACCCTAAACCTAACTCCTAACCACTAACCCCTTACACTAACCCTAAACATAACTCCTAACCACTAACCCCTTACACTAACCCTAAACATAACTCCTAACCACTAACCCTAAACATAACTCCTAACCACGAACCCCTTACACTAACCCTAAACATAACTCCTAACCACTAACCCCTTACACTAACCCTAAACCTAACTCCTAACCACTAACCCTAAATCCTAAGATTAAAATTGTCCTCATGTGGACGTGGTAAATGTCCCCACGAGGGATGATTGTCCTTGTTTTACTGTGGACCTTTGGGGATTTTAGGTCCCTACAAGGATAGAAGAACCAACCAACACACACACACATACACACATACACACATTCATTGAAAGGGCGAGTAGCATGGCATTATGGCATTAAGCCTGACTTCTGTGTTCTAGCTCCTCTGCTCTGTCCTGTAGGTGAGAGTTGATAAGGATCAGATCCATTTGGGTCGGGTAGAGAGATGGCTATCCTGCAGAATACTGGGCACTACAGTAGAAGTAGTGGAGTGTTAGGACTTTGTACTTCAGACTCCAGTCAGACTGTCTGAGCAGAGGTTAAAATGGCCCGACTGTTTGCAGGTTAGTTCTCCAGCTGCAGAGAGTTGCAGTATTTGCTGTTAGACTCCACACAATAATCATTAAAAGACAATATAATCATCACAGAAAAGCAGGATTTACTGTGATGATACAGCAATGAAATGAGGAAATGGAGAGAGAAGTATTAGTGGTGGTACATGGAGAAGTAGTAAAAAGAGCAGAAGAGAGGTGACAGAGATGGACGGTTATAGGATTTGATGTAATTAGATTTACTAGGATCCTCTAAGACTAGCTGCTGGCATTGGCGTCGCCTAATGGGGATCCTAATAAAAACAATTGAATAAAAAAAGACGGTTATAGGAGTGGCTAAAGATTTGCTTCCTGTAAGAGGTATGTTTCATCCCCCACTACACACACACACAATCTCTCCACCGCAGTCATTCTGGGTAGTGGTCTGTGTGGGTGTGTTGTCAGTGAGAGAGACAGAGAGGAGTCTGTGGAATGAGAGAAGGAGAGGGGGATGAGAGGGAATGAGTGAAGGCGGCGCCACGGCGGGGGGGAGGAGATAGAGAGAGGTCACTGAGAGGAGGAGGGGACGTAGAAGATAGAGGGGTCTCAAAGGAATAGAACCATTGAGGATTTACATCAACACAAGGTTAGGAAGGGTGTGTGTGTGTTAGGGTTAGCTGTGTGTTTGTGTGTGTGTGTGTAAAAATAGCCAGTTGTCCAGGAGAAAGAAAAAATCCCATTGCGAAATAATGCTTTTTAGCCCATTCATTGATGGAAATACCAGTCGATGTAAATACATTTGACTGGTCATGCTAATTGGTCTATAGGTACATTTGCATAATTTAGTGGAATTAAATTGGTGCGTGTGTGAAGTATATTCACTATGTACACTATATATACAAAAGTATGTAGAAAGCCCTTCAAACTCTTTCAGTCATAGTTCTGGCTGACAGGTGTATAAGATCAAGCACACAGCCATGCAATCTCCATAGACAAACACTGGCAGTAGGGGCTGCCGAGTGACGCAGCAGTCTAAGGCACTGCATATCGGTGCTTGAGGCGTCACTACAGACACCCTGGTTCGATTCCAAGCTGTATCACAACCGACTGTGCGCCCTCTCCAATTTGTAAGTCGCTCTGGATAAGAGCGTCTGCTAAATGACTTAAATGTTAAATGTCATAGGGTGGCGCACAGTTAGACAGCGTTGTCTGGGTTTGGCCGGTGTAGACCGTCATTGTAAATAAGAATTTGTTCTTAACTGACTTGCCTAGTTAAATATAGGTTAAATCAAATCAAATCAAATGTATTTATATAGCCCTTCGTACATCAGCTGATATCTCAAAGTGCTGTACAGAAACCCAGCCTAAAACCCCAAACAGCAAGCAATGCAGGTGTAGAAGCAAATAAAAAAAGTACAAAATAATTTAAAACATTGCTGTGGGGACTTGCTTACATTCAGCCACAAGAGCATTAGGGAGGTCTGGCACTGACGTTGGGCGGTTAGGCCTGGCTCACAGTCGGCCTTCCAATTCATCACAAAGGTATTCGATGGGGTTGAGATCAGGGCTGTGGGCAGACCAGTCAAGTTCTTCAACACCATTCTTGACAAAACATTTCTGTATGGACCTTGCTTTGTGCACAGGGTCATTGTCATGCTGAAACAGGAAAGGGTTTTCCCCAAACTGTTGCCACAAATTTGGAAGCACAAAATTGTCTACAATGTCATTGTATGCTGTAGCGTTAAGATTTCCCTTCACTGGAACTAAAGAGCCTAGTCCAAACCATGAAAAACAACCCCAGACCATTATTCCACCTCCACCAAACTTGACAGTTGGCAGTATGCATTCGGCAGGCAGTGCTCTCCTGTCATCTGCTAAACCCAGATTTGTCCGTCGGATTCATCACTTCACTGCTCTAGAGTCCAATGGCAGCGGGCTTTACACCAATCCAGCCGATGCTTGGCATTGTGTATGGTGATCTTAGGCTTGTGTGCGGCTGCAATGCCATGGAAACCCTTTTCATGAAGTTCCCGATGAACAGTTCTTGAGGTTGCACGGTAGTGAGTGTTGTAACCGAGGACAGACCATTTTAATGCGCTACGCACTTCAGCACTCAGCAGTCCTGTTCTGTGAGCTTGTGTGGCCTACCACTTCGCGGCTGAGCCGTTGTTGCTCCTAGACGTTTACACTTCACAATAACTGAACTTACAGTTGACCGGGGCAGCTTTAGCAGGGCAGAAATGTGACGAACTGACTTGATGGAAAGGTGGCGGTGCCACGTTGAAATTCATTGAGCTCTTCAGTAAGGCCATTTTTTAAAAAGTAATCTTTATTTAACTAGGCAAGTTAGTTAAGAACAAATTCTTATTTACAATGGCGGCCTACCAAAAGGCAAAAGGCCTCCTGCGGGGACGGGGGCTTGGATTTAAATAAATAAATACAATATAAATATAGGACACAACACACATCACAACAAGAGAGACAACACAACACTACATAAAGAGAGACCTATAAGACAAGAACATAGCAAGGCAGCAACACATGACAACACAGAATGGTATCAATACAACATGACAACATGATAGCAGCATAAAACATGGTACAAACATTATTGGGCACAGTAGACAGCACAAAGGGCAAGAAGGTAGAGACAACAATACATCACACATATCAGCCACAACTGTCAGTAAGAGTGTCCATGATTGAGTCTTTGAATGCAGAGATTGAGATAAAACTGTCCAGTTTGAGTGTTTGTTGCAGCTCGTTCCAGTCGCTTTTTGCAGCGAACTGCAAAGAGGAGCGACCCAGGGATGTGTGCGCTTTGGGGACCTTCAACAGAATGTGACTGGTTGAACTGGTGTTGTATGTGGAGGATGAGGGCTGCAGTAGGTATCTCAGATAGGGGGGAGTGAGGCCTAAGAGGGTTTTATAAATAAGTTTCAACCAGTAGGTCTTGCGACAGGTATATAGAGATGACCAGTTGACAGAGGAGTATAGAGTGCAGTGGTGTGTCCTATAAGGAGCATTGGTGGAAAATCTGATGGCCGAATGGTAAAGAACATCTAGCCGCTCGAGAGCACCCTTACCTTCCGATCTATAAATGACGTAATCTAGCATGGGTAAAATGGTAATCTGAATCAGGGTTAGTCTGGCAGCTGGGGTGAAAGAGGAGTGATTACGATAGAGGAAACCAAGTCTAGATTTAACTTCAGCCTGCAGCTTTGATATGTGCTGAGAGAAGGACAACATACCGTCTAGTCATACTCCCAAGTACTTGTATGAGGTGACTACCTCTAGCTCTAAACCCACAGAGGTAGTAATCACACATGTGGGGAGAGGGGAATTCTTCTTACCAAACCACATTATCTTTGTTTTGGAGGTGTTCAGAACAAGGTTAAGGGTAAAGAAAGCTTGTTGGACACTAAGAAAGATTTGTTGTAGAGCATTTAACACACAATCCGGGGAGGGGCCAGCTGAGTATACTGTATCATCTGCATATAAATGGATGAGAGAGCTTTTGGTCATGACTTTTGGTCATGTAGTGTATCTTATTCATCACATGCGTACAGCACACAGATAGTCTGTCAGACAGCGCGAGAGCTGCTGCTACCGCATCTCAAAAAGCAAATGCATAGGCAACTGAAGGCAGGGTTCATCAGTGTGTCACACACCGCTTTACAGTGAGCTGGAGGCAGTATGCTTTTTGAAAACATATATTTAATTGTTTTAAACCTGAATGTTTTAATACATATTATGAGGCATGTCTTACCTTGCTTCAAAATAGCCAAAATCAGACCATGTCCGTGGAGGCAATTATTTTATATCAACTTTCTTTCATTGTCCAGTAGCCAAAGGCACAATCCTAAGTCATATTATCAACCCATGCTAGTTGTTACATGTTCAGATCTCCCTCTTTTTACAGTTCTAGCAGATATTTAGTTCTCTGTCACATGAAACCGCATGTGAAACTGCATGCAACATGAAACTGCATGTGTGATGCCCTTTTGACAACAGTGTTGTCCCGCTAATTGCATCATGGAAAGAACATTCACACGTAGCCTACTGCCTTGTGTGCATTGCTGTGTTTATAATGTGAATAAATAACAGTTTATCAACATATTAAGCTGAACGTTCTGATCTGTAGCATCAGACTAATGGCTTTTAAAAGTTTATTTCATGTATCCTGGGCCTACTGGTTGTATGAAAAAGGGATCTATCGTCCCACAACTGTCCCAGAGTCAGTTTGAAATAGGCTATTTCTTTCTCAGCAAGCTGACCAATAGAATAGGTAGACTAAACTTCTCTACTATAGTGGATTGATATAGGCTAGTGATTTTTCTGTTCGTTACTCATCTTGTTGGCTGAGGAAAAGTACATGTGGACAGTTATTCTAACGTGGTCGAAGTGCACATCAGAATTCAGTAAGAAGGACAGCACGTCGTTGCATCCTTGACTAGCATGTTCTGTTAATATGAATGACCATAATCTAAATGTGATTTCTGTCATTCTGAACAACATGGGTGGACGCCCTAATGCATAAGGGTCCGGGAAAGTTCTCAAATGTCCTGTAAATTAAAATGCTTCCGGTCAAATGTCCTGTAAATTAAAATGCTTCCGGTCAAATGTCCTGTAAATTAAAATGCTTCCGGTCAAATGTCCTGTAAATTAAAATGCTTCCGGTCAAATGTCCTGTAAATTAAAATGCTTCCGGTCAAATGTCCTGTAAATTAAAATGCTTCCGGTCAAATGTCCTGTAAATTAAAATGCTTCCGGTCAAATGTCCTGTAGATTAAAATGCTTCCGGTCAAATGTCTGCCACACATTTTCCGAACTGAAACCCTGGTGTGTGACTGTGTTGTGGCTGTGTTGGGAATGTGTGTGTGTTAGGGTTAATTGTGTGTGTGTGCATTCAGATTGGAGTAAGGTAGAGTGGTTGTATGTAGCTATGTAAAGCTATGTAAAGAGAGGCAGGATGAAGGGTATAACTAGGTCAGGTGTAGAGAAGGGAGAGAAAGGATACTGCTGGGATGTATGCAGCAGCATCACTGCTGGGGCGGGAGTGGAGGGGAAATGTGTTCTAGCCAGGTGCATAAGCATCTTTACAGGATTACACACACACACACACACACACACACACACACACACACACACACACACACACACACACACACACACACACACACACACACACACACACACACACACACACACACACACACACACACACACACACACACACACACACACACACACAAAACACACACACACACACGACACTGACAGCCTACACCTTATAAGGTCGTCCTTGAGACTGCCCTTAAAGGCCTTATTTCTGTCCTCTCTGCCTTCCTCCCTCGCTCCCCTCCTCCCTCCCCGTAGTCCATGTCTCTTTTGCTGTCCTCCTCCACCTGATTGATCTCCCCTCTCCCTCCATCTTCTCTGTGTGCTGTCAGGCCCTGCTATCAGCCTGACCAGACAACCTAATGGCCCTGCTATCAGTCTGACCAGACAACCTAATGGCCCTGCTATCAGCCTGACCAGACAACCTAATGGTCCTGCTATCAGCCTGACCAGACAACCTAATGGCCCTGCTATCAGCCTGACCAGACAACCTAATGGTCCTGCTATCAGCCTGACCAGACAACCTAATGGCCCTGCTATCAGCCTGACCAGACAACCTAATGGTCCTGCTATCAGCCTGACCAGACAACCTAATGGTCCTGCTATCAGCCTGACCAGACAACCTAATGGTCCTGCTATCAGCCTGACCAGACAACCTAATGGTCCTGCTATCAGCCTGACCAGACAACCTAATGGCCCTGCTATCAGCCTGACCAGACAACCTAATGGCCCTGCTATCAGCCTGACCAGACAACCTAATGGCCCTGCTATCAGCCTGACCAGACAACCTAATGGTCCTGCTATCAGCCTGACCAGACAACCTAATGGTCCTGCTATCAGCCTGACCAGACAACCTAATGGTCTTGCTATCAGCCTGACCAGACAACCTAATGGCCCTGCTATCAGCCTGACCAGACAACCTAATGGCCCTGCTATCAGCCTGACCAGACAACCTAATGGCCCTGCTATCAGTCTGACCAGACAACCTAATGGCCCTGCTATCAGTCTGACCAGACAACCTAATGGCCCTGCTATCAGCCTGACCAGACAACCTAATGGTCCTGCTATCAGTCTGACCAGACAACCTAATGGCCCTGCTATCAGCCTGACCAGACAACCTAATGGCCCTGCTATCAGCCTGACCAGACAACCTAATGGCCCTGCTATCAGCCTGACCAGACAACCTAATGGCCCTGCTATCAGCCTGACCAGACAACCTAATGGCCCTGCTATCAGCCTGACCAGACAACCTAATGGCCCTGCTATCAGTCTGACCAGACAACCTAATGGCCCTGCTATCAGCCTGACCAGACAACCTAATGGCCCTGCTATCAGTCTGACCAGACAACCTAATGGTCCTGCTATCAGCCTGACCAGACAACCTAATGGCCCTGCTATCAGCCTGACCAGACAACCTAATGGTCCTGCTATCAGCCTGACCAGACAACCTAATGGCCCTGCTATCAGTCTGACCAGACAACCTAATGGCCCTGCTATCAGCCTGACCAGACAACCTAATGGCCCTGCTATCAGCCTGACCAGACAACCTAATGGTCCTGCTATCAGCCTGACCAGACAACCTAATGGCCCTGCTATCAGCCTGACCAGACAACCTAATGGTCCTGCTATCAGCCTGACCAGACAACCTAATGGCCCTGCTATCAGCCTGACCAGACAACCTAATGGTCCTGCTATCAGCCTGACCAGACAACCTAATGGCCCTGCTATCAGCCTGACCAGACAACCTAATGGTCCTGCTATCAGCCTGACCAGACAACCTAATGGCCCTGCTATCAGCCTGACCAGACAACCTAATGGTCCTGCTACCAGCCTGACCAGACAACCTAATGGTCCTGCTATCAGCCTGACCAGACAACCTAATGGCCCTGCTATCAGCCTGACCAGACAACCTAATGGTCCTGCTATCAGCCTGACCAGACAACCTAATGGTCTTGCTATCAGCCTGACCAGACAACCTAATGGTCTTGCTATCAGCCTGACCAGACAACCTAATGGTCCTGCTATCAGTCTGACCAGACAACCTAATGGTCCTGCTATCAGCCTGACCAGACAACCTAATGGTCCTGCTATCAGCCTGACCAGACAACCTAATGGCCCTGCAATCAGCCTGACCAGACAACCTAATGGCCCTGCAATCAGCCTGACCAGACAACCTAATGGTCCTGCTATCAGCCTGACCAGACAACCTAATGGCCCTGCTATCAGCCTGACCAGACAACCTAATGGTCCTGCTATCAGCCTGACCAGACAACCTAATGGTCTTGCTATCAGCCTGACCAGACAACCTAATGGTCTTGCTATCAGCCTGACCAGACAACCTAATGGTCCTGCTATCAGCCTGACCAGACAACCTAATGGTCCTGCTATCAGCCTGACCAGACAACCTAATGGTCCTGCTATCAGCCTGACCAGACAACCTAATGGTCCTGCTATCAGCCTGACCAGACAACCTAATGGCCCTGCAATCAGCCTGACCAGACAACCTAATGGCCCTGCTATCAGCCTGACCAGACAACCTAATGGCCCTGCAATCAGCCTGACCAGACAACCTAATGGCCCTGCTATCAGCCTGACCAGACAACCTAATGGCCCTGCTATCAGCCTGACCAGACAACCTAATGGCCCTGCAATCAGCCTGACCAGACAACCTAATGGTCTTGCTATCAGCCTGACCAGACAACCTAATGGCCCTGCTATCAGCCTGACCAGACAACCTAATGGTCCTGCTATCAGCCTGACCAGACAACCTAATGGCCCTGCTATCAGCCTGACCAGACAACCTAATGGCCCTGCTATCAGCCTGACCAGACAACCTAATGGCCCTGCAATCAGCCTGACCAGACAACCTAATGGTCTTGCTATCAGCCTGACCAGACAACCTAATGGCCCTGCTATCAGCCTGACCAGACAACCTAATGGCCCTGCAATCAGCCTGACCAGACAACCTAATGGCCCTGCTATCAGCCTGACCAGACAACCTAATGGCCCTGCTATCAGCCTGACCAGACAACCTAATGGCCCTGCTATCAGCCTGACCAGACAACCTAATGGCCCTGCAATCAGCCTGACCAGACAACCTAATGGCCCTGCTATCAGCCTGACCAGACAACCTAATGGCCCTGCTATCAGCCTGACCAGACAACCTAATGGCCCTGCTATCAGCCTGACCAGACAACCTAATGGCCCTGCTATCAGCCTGACCAGACAACCTAATGGCCCTGCTATCAGCCTGACCAGACAACCTAATGGCCCTGCAATCAGCCTGACCAGACAACCTAATGGCCCTGCTATCAGCCTGACCAGACAACCTAATGGCCCTGCTATCAGCCTGACCAGACAACCTAATGGCCCTGCAATCAGCCTGACCAGACAACCTAATGGTCTTGCTATCAGCCTGACCAGACAACCTAATGGCCCTGCTATCAGCCTGACCAGACAACCTAATGGTCCTGCTATCAGCCTGACCAGACAACCTAATGGCCCTGCTATCAGCCTGACCAGACAACCTAATGGCCCTGCTATCAGCCTGACCAGACAACCTAATGGCCCTGCTATCAGCCTGACCAGACAACCTAATGGCCCTGCTATCAGCCTGACCAGACAACCTAATGGCCCTGCTATCAGCCTGACCAGACAACCTAATGGTCCTGCTATCAGCCTGACCAGACAACCTAATGGCCCTGCTATCAGCCTGACCAGACAACCTAATGGTCCTGCTATCAGCCTGACCAGACAACCTAATGGCCCTGCTATCAGCCTGACCAGACAACCTAATGGTCCTGCTATCAGCCTGACCAGACAACCTAATGGCCCTGCTATCAGTCTGACCAGACAACCTAATGGCCCTGCTATCAGCCTGACCAGACAACCTAATGGCCCTGCTATCAGCCTGACCAGACAACCTAATGGCCCTGCTATCAGCCTGACCAGACAACCTAATGGCCCTGCTATCAGCCTGACCAGACAACCTAATGGCCCTGCTATCAGCCTGACCAGACAACCTAATGGCCCTGCTATCAGTCTGACCAGACAACCTAATGGCCCTGCTATCAGCCTGACCAGACAACCTAATGGCCCTGCTATCAGCCTGACCAGACAACCTAATGGCCCTGCTATCAGCCTGACCAGACAACCTAATGGTCCTGCTATCAGCCTGACCAGACAACCTAATGGTCCTGCTATCAGCCTGACCAGACAACCTAATGGCCCTGCAATCAGCCTGACCAGACAACCTAATGGTCTTGCTATCAGCCTGACCAGACAACCTAATGGTCCTGCTATCAGTCTGACCAGACAACCTAATGGTCCTGCTATCAGTCTGACCAGACAACCTAATGGTCCTGCTATCAGCCTGACCAGACAACCTAATGGCCCTGCTATCAGCCTGACCAGACAACCTAATGGCCCTGCTATCAGTCTGACCAGACAACCTAATGGTCCTGCTATCAGTCTGACCAGACAACCTAATAATAATAATTTTGTAGAGCAGTCCTGTATGCCAAATAGAATCAAATGCTTTTTGGAAGTCGATAAAGCGTATATTTTGGTATTATTTTGGTGGACATGTTTATCTATCAGGGTGTGTAGGGTGTAAATATGATCAGTTGTGCGATGTTTTGGTATAAATCCAATTTGGATTTTACTCAAGACATTGTGCTTATTAAGGAAGTTTAGAACTCTTACATTTATAATACTACAGAAAACCTTCCCCAGGTTACTGTTCACACAAATGCCTCTGTAATTGTTAGGGTCAAATTTGTCTCCGTTCTTAAAGATTGGGGTTATGAGTCCTTGATTCCAGATGTCAGGGAAATAACCTACACTCAGGATCAAATTAAACAGTTTGAATATAGCCAATTGATTTTGTTTTAATATAGCCAATTGAAACTACTCTCTCTCTCTCTCTTACACACTCTCTCTCTCTTACACTCTCTCTCTCTTACACACTCTCTTTCTCTCTCACTCTCTCTCACTCTCTCTCTCTTTCTCTCTCTCTCTCTCTCTCAAATTCAAATGAAGCTGCTTTATTGGCATGAAAAACATTGTGTCATTATTGCCAAAGCAACAATGTATACAATATACATTGTAATAAAATTACAAACGATAACAAATAACAATATAAAATGGTAGTAAATAATAATACAAAATTAAATACAAAAATAATAACAATAAAATGGTAACAGTCAATAGTAGAAATGTAATAAATATAAACATCTAAATATGGGAAAATGAAACTATAACTAACTTAGAACTAAATAACAGTCATCTTCACCATTATATCAGTACTACAACTACCATCATCACAACCACTACTACCACCACCACTAAACTGCTATCATTACCATTACTACCCATATTACTACTACAACTACCATCATCACTACCACTACTACCACCACCACCACTAAACTGCTATCATCACCATTACTACCCATATCACTACTACAACTACCATCATCATTACTGCTACAACTACCATCATCACCACCACTACTACTACTACAACTACCATCATCACCACCACTAGTACTACTACAACTACCATCATCACCACCACTACTACTACTACAACTACCATCATCATTACCACTACTACGACTACCATCATCACCACCACTACTACAACTACCATCATCATTACAACTACTACAACTACCATCATCACCACCACTACTACTACTACAACTACCATCATCATTACCACTACTATTACCACTACTACTACTACAACTACCATCATAATTTCTACTACTACAACTACTATCATCATTACTACTACTACAACTACCATCATCATTACTACTACGACAACTACCATCATCATTACCACCACTACTATTACAACTACCATCATCACCACCACTACTACAACAACTACCATCATCATTACCACTACTACAACTATCATCATAATTACTACTACTACTACTACTACTACTACTACTACTACTACTACACCAACCTCATCATTACTACTACTACTACCGTCATCATTACCACTACTACTACTACAACTACCACCATCACCACCACTACTACTACTACAACTACCATCATCATTACAACTACTACAACGACCATCATCATTACCACTACTACTACTACGACTACCATCATCACCACCACTACTACTACTACAACTACCATCATCATTACAACTACTACAACTACCATCATCACCACCACTACAACTACCATCATCATTACCACTACTACTACTACTACAACTACCATCATCATTACTACTACTACAACTACCATCATCACCACCACTACTACTACTACATCTACCATCATCATTACCATCATCATCATCACCACCACTCCAACT